>NW_004567135.1:9002192-9006235 GCF_000260355.1 Condylura cristata | reverse complement strand
CATTTCACCCCAACAAGACAGGCAGTGGTCTCCTGCGCTCTCGGGTGGCTGTCTGCAGAGCAATCCAGAGAGGGCGTGTGTGGCGAGGATGGGGGGGCGGCAGAGCGGGGCCTGATGGGAGAGGGTGGGCGGCTTGCAGGGCGACGTGGAGGCTGGGTCTAACCTGATGCAGGGGGTTCTCAGGCAGAAGAAGACGTGAGCCACTGTCCAGTTTAAAGGACTGGACACTTAAAAGACTGTCCTTTTAAAAGACTCCCCAGTCCCGTGGCTGTGTGAGCAAGGGCAGGGAGTGGCACGGTCAGGTGTGACAGGGACAGAGGGTGGCAGCTTGCACCCCAGTAATGGAGTGGAGATAAAGAAAAACGGGTGGGCTTAGGGGGCCTTTTTGTGGGTAGAGGATGAACTGGGCTTATTCGTGGCCCAGAAACTGGAAAGAGAGCCGGAGGGGTCAAGGGGGACTGGTGTTGGCCAGTGGGGCCTGCAGAGAGAAGATGCCCAGCACAGGGCTGAGGGCCTTCTCACAAGACTCGCCCCACACAGCTCCACGCTGGGTGTTTGGCACTTACCAGTCTGGCATTGCCTCCAGCTGCTAGAAAACTCTGCCCCTCCCCGCACCCCCACACTCCATGCACTGAAGCCCCTCCAGGGCAAGAACTGGTGCTTTGTGCTCAATGCTCTGGACGTTAAAAACAGTGTCTTCCTCCCATGGGTGGGGGTAGAATCCCAGAGGAGGTGCAAGTAATGCAGGGGTGCAGGGATGGCCAGTGTCACAAGGGGGGCTCGCAGCCGCGTGGGGGGGGTTTCTTTTGAATACTGGAACCATCGATCTGGACACCCCCAACTCCACGTGCAGCAATGCCTCACTTACCACACTGCACCATCCAAGAGCAGAGATGAGCTAGTAATGATCCCCCCAGCGTCCCACTGGCGGGGGGCAGGGGAGAGGGTGGGCCTGAGAGTCTGGTGGTTCAGCTGCTAACCCCCCAAAAGGTATTTTACCTGACTTCTCATCTGTCAGCCTCTCTCCTTATACATAATCCATGCAACATGCACCTGCTGTCAGGTTTCTCTCTCTTTACAAATTCGGGCTTGTCTTCAAAACTTGTTCCCTCTAAAATATTACTCCTGAACTCAGCTGGGGGGTGTCTGAACGGACGCGGGCTTGCTTCTCCCCGGGACTGCAAACTGATGGCGAACTTCATTAAGAGCGAGGCAGGTTCTTGCAGAAGGGACAGCATGCGAGTCTTCCCTCGGAACTCAGACAAGCATAAAGCCAGCCCAGGCAGTTTTCTGTCATCATAAAAGATTAAAAGAAGCATTTTACTTGTTAGCAGGAAAAGAAAGTCCTGGGTCACTCAGAGCAAACAGCGCCATGCAAACAAGGAAGCAGGAATTTAAGATGCTCCTCACCTGTATTTCACTTGTAAATATCATGATTTAGGCCAACTCTGGTTTTGTTTATTCTGTTTTAAGGGGAAGGCGTCACCTTTTCTTTTCTGGACCACGGTGTGGTTAATTAAGTGGCTTCAACCCTTGCCCCGCGCCTTCCACCTGTGTCTCTCTTCGGCTAAAAATCCTAATTGCTTTGCTAGTCGGCTCTAATTACTGTGAGGAAAGAATCTGATTTGTGCCTTTATTCTGCTGGTCCTCCAACAGCACCTTGGGCTCCCAAATGCTTCTTGCTTGATAACCACCTGCTAAGCCAGGTCCCTTTTTTTGTTTGTTTGTTTGTTTTCCTTCTCTGCTTCCTTTTAAGCAGGAGAGAGTACAGAGGGGTGACTGGCTCCTAGGAGGGGCTCCCTGGCTCTCTTTCCTCAGCCGGCTTCCTCTGCTCCTGGCCTTCTTTAGCAGATGCCCCTTTCCTTACAAAGCTGTGGCGAGGAGGCAGCTTCATTTCATCAGGAAATAAGGGCTGCTGTGGAACACGCTGGCTTCTCAGGCTGGGGGGTGGGGGAGAAAAGAAGCAGGTACACTTCAAATCGGGCACCTAGGTCTCACTCCCCACATGAGAGGCGCTGCTGGAACTCACTGCAGGCCATACCCGAACCGGAACCGGAATTCACCAGAGCCCATGAAGGGCGCTGCCTGTGGGAGTCGCCCCCCCTCCCCGTTCTGCAGAGAGGAAGGTGGAGGGCAGGGTGAATAGAGAGAGAGCGTGAAGGGGACAGCACCCGCTGGTGCTGGGAACTGTGGCTGTTTCTCGGGGCTGCCACAGCCATGAACTTGGTGGTTGCAAACAGGAATGTATTTCCCTCGCGGCGCTGCAGCTTCAAATTCTCAGGCCAAGGCGTTGGCAGGCCAGGCCTCCTCTGCAGCCTCCAGAGCAACAGCCCCCTTTTTGGTGGCTGTACACAGCCCGGGGTGTCCTTGGCTTGTCCCTGCATCTCCCCAGTCTCTCTGCCTCTGTGGCCTCGGTCTTCTCTCCTGTGTGTCTCTGTGTCTCTCCTAGAAGTACAGTTGCCCACCAAAGCCCAGAACGACACTTCCTCAAAACCAATTGCAGCTGTAAAGACCCTGTTTCCAAAATAAGATCACACCGTAAGGTTCTAGGTGGGCATGCCTTGGGGGGGATGCTGGTCAGCCCATGACGGTGAGTGAGCAAACAGAGCTTGATGGGAGAGGAAAGTTTGCCAGGGAATGACCACAGGCAAAGGTCAGGTGCTGAGCACCCACAGGCTGACGGTGATGGAACAGCCGACGCCTCCATGGCCCTTGCTGTGTGCCGGGTCCTGCTTCGGGCCAGGTTCTACAGCCTGTCTTACAGAGAGGGAAAGTGAGGCGCAGAAGGACTGTACAAAACGCCCAGAGCCCTGGGAAGCAGAGCCAGACCGGATGAACATTTCTAAAGGCATTTCACCCCAACAAGACAGGCAGTGGTCTCCTGCCACGGGCAGGGAGCTCATAAGCAAACGCTGTTGGCTTTTATCCACCCCTGTCAGGAGAGCAAAGCGGCTCCTTTATTGGTGTCAGCGTCCTGGTGTCCGGAGATTCGGGCGAAGAGCCGAGCCGGCGGCTCCAGGAAGGGGGAGAGCGTTGACTTTAAATTCTTAGGACTTTCGAGGCGGTGGCTGCTGGTGAAGGAACCCACACAGGAGCTCCGCAAGCCCAGGCCCCAAAGCCACCCACGAAGGAGTGACCCCTGGCAACGCCCCAGTCTCCCCCAGTTCCCTTTTCTAGTGCCTCCCCCGGGATGACGAGCCGCCCCAGCTCACCCAGACTGGGGGTGCCCTGGGGTGTGAGGATTTCGTTTTGAGAAGCCAAGACAGTCCTGCCTTGGCACGCCAGGCCGAGTTGTTCACCCAGCTCACAGCTTCCTCCTCCTGAGCTCCCAAGATAGGGAGGAGCTCCCGCGGTGCCCACGGGTGCCCCTGGGTCTGTCCTGGCTGGTGCCGATGGTCTTAGGGATACAGGAGCCGTGTTGATTCTGTTGGCTGGGAGGTGCCCGAAGCAGGAAGCGCCATGAACGGCAGTGCGGGGCGGGGTCTGCAGCATGGTGCCCTCTTGCCTTGCAGGAGAAGAGGATGAAGAGGAGCCCGAGATGCCGGTGGGGCCCCGGCCCCGCCCACTCTCCGAGCTGCACCTGAAGGAAAAGGCGGTGCCCATGCCGGAAGCCAGTGCGTTCTTCATCTTCAGCCCCAACAACAGGTGTGTGAGGATGGCGGAGAGGCCCAACCCTGCCGTCTTCGGGGTTCGGCCGAAGGTGCTGGCAGCCGCAACCTCTGGGTGGAGCCAAGGCCCTCGCCACTTCCTGCAACCTGTGAAAACAGGAAAGGAGTTCCTGGAGTCCTCACCAGAGTCGCTGCATGTCTTGTTTTCTCCACTTTTGAGCGTGTGAACCCCATTGCTGTGCTTTTGGTGACACCCCTTGGTAATTTGCCAAGTGTGTTTAATTTAACGAAGTCCAAAGTGAAACACTGTCCTAAATCTCCTCCTGCAAAATAGAAAATCTTAGATGACTTTTAAAAATATTTATTTATTTATGCATACAGAACTGGGGTACAGGCCAGAGATGCGGAGGGTGAGAGGATTCACCAGAGACAGAG
>NW_004567135.1:8970051-9001941 GCF_000260355.1 Condylura cristata | reverse complement strand
CCATGAGCAAAATCAGCCCCCAAGCAAAGGCCAGTTATTAGTGTCACAGCATGTTGAAAACTCAGAGATTCCTCAGGCCTCAGGTGTAACCCCAACATGTGAGAGTGCTCCGGACGGTGTGCGCCGAGGGCCTGCGGCTGTCACCACCCAGCGGCAGGGACAGAGGCTGCAGGCGCCTCTCCCCACCCGAGAAGCCTCTCGCAGCCTGCCAGCAGCCGACCCCCCGAGGCCGGGGGCCGCCCCCTCGGCCTGTGACCTCTGCCCTCTCCCTCCTCCCATGCAGGTTTCGCCTCCAGTGCCACCGCATCGTCAACGACACCATCTTCACCAACCTGATCCTCTTCTTCATTCTGCTCAGCAGCATCTCCCTGGCCGCCGAGGACCCCGTCCAGCACACCTCCTTCCGAAACCACGTACGCATCCTCTTCTCGCGCCCCCTCCTGGGCCCGGGGCTGCACCCACGGCTTGTCTCTGCCCTCACTGTCCCCACGGGAGCCCAGCCCAATCCATCATCAGCTGTGCAGTAAACACTTGACCAACGTCGAGCTTTGCAGAAGCCACCAGAGGACCATAGGGAGTGGGAATGGACCCAGGCGGGCCTCACTGGCCACCGCCAGGACAGCACGGCCCCGTGGGTGTTCCCGTAATGAGTAACCAGTGACGTCTGCCTCGCTCCCGGCATACACTGAGCTGCCCTAGTGTCCAGGGAGAGGCGGGCAGCACAGGCAAGCAGGTGCCAGTGAGGAGGCCGGCCTTGCCTATGCCTAAAGAGCCCGGCCGACCTTAGGAGTCCAACACCAAGCTCAGGCACCCAGGCAAGGCGCTAGCGAACAGCGTTCGGGGCTAGAATCAGAACCGCTGGACGCCAGGCCCACAGCTGCCAGACCCCAGCGAGGTGGGAAGGAGGAACCCGCCAATCTCATGCCGTCACTGTGCCAAACTCTCCCCGGGCCTGGAGCCAGCTCGGTCCAGAACGTCCTTGCTGTGAAAGGTGTCGGCCCTGGCTCTGCCCCTTCACCCGAGGTAGAATAAAGCAGAAAGCGATACGGCCCGCCCCACCCCGGGCGCTCCGTGCCAGCTGATGACTCGGGTGCTTTCAGCTTGCCACACTCCCTTGCACCAGCCTCCAGGGTCTCCCTTGCTCGAGTGTAAATTGGACTCATGAGAAAAGCATTGAACCTTAGCTGCCCAGAGCCAGGAGCAGCTGAGGCCGGCCCCGGAGACCCCCCTCAGGTGGCTGGGGAGTCCCCCAAGGCCTCTGAGCTGCCACGGCAGGCCCCGCTCCAGAGTCCCTGCTGCAGCGTCGCCACGTGGCCCTCCGCCCCCCGTGGACAAGCTGCATGTGTGCTTGGTGGTCGGACGTGACCCGTTTCTGTGGACCCATCCTGCTTTCCTCCCTCCCCCACCCATTCCCACCCTGTTTCTGTTTTGTTTTGCAGATTCTGTTTTATTTTGATATTGTTTTTACTACCATTTTCACCATTGAAATTGCTCTGAAGGTAAAGCCCTGCCCTCGCTCCGCCTCTGGCCGGCTCCCTCTCCGCTGTCTGTCGCTAACACACCTGCTCCTCTGGTGTCGGGTCCACTCTCAGGCCACTAATCCGATTGTGCTTATTTTTCAGATCCTAGGCAATGCAGACTATGTCTTCACTAGTATCTTTACATTAGAAATTATCCTTAAGGTAATGGAATGTGAGCGCTGTGTTCTGTCTCTGCTCTGTCTGCCTGTCTTTCTCATCCCCTGTTTCCTTCACTCTCTTTTTACTCGCAAGCCCGAGGTGGGAGGAGTCACTGTCCCCCACTTCGTGCTGTGTGCTCGTCAGGCTCAGGAGCCAGGAGAAATGTGCCCACCCAGTCACCAGCCCGCGTCCTGCACCAGGCAGCGGGTTCATGGCGTCCTCACCGGGTTTGGCCCGGCACCAGCCAGCAATGCCCCCCACATGGCACCCCCACACCCACACATACACATGCCCCCCACAAACACACCACTCAGGCACAAAACACACCATCTCTGCAGAACAGATGATCTTCCCCCACTGGGAACTCCCCTCCCCTCCTCTGGCGCGGAGGAAACGTATACAGACCCCAAAGTGGACAAGCTCACAGGACACAGATCACAGGCCCCCCCCCTTTGGAGACCCATCCTCCATCCTTTCCCCAGGCATGGCCCCCTTAGGGCTGAGCGGCCCTGGCAGGTGTGATGGCCATCACTGGCTAGTGGAGAGACTGGAATGGCCTCTTGCCTGAGGGCTTTTACCAGCCAGCTCTCCATAACCTGACCTCGGTTATCCGCTGGGAGCTTTGTCACAGTGGCCTGGCCCTAAGCCGGGAGGAGGGACAGTTTGCTGCAGAGCTACGGACAGCCGGCCGAGTGTGGAAAGGAGTAGAGCTCCCAGGCCCGGGCCTGAGTCTGAGCGTGCCCGGGGCCAGCCTGCTACAGCACTCGTGGCCTGGAGCGAGAGAGCCTTCCTCGGAGCCACATGGCATGAGTTTTCCTAGGTTTTATCCTGGTGTTTACATGAACATGTAATTAACACGTGGCATGGCTATTTTGTTATTTCTAGATGCTCCAGTATACTTCTGACCTCTGATCAGTGAACACACTAAGCCCGTTCAACTGAGGTTTAGCCTGCAATTTTTTAGAAATAGGGAAAGCTCAGCTTGGCATTTGTGCTCTTCTCAGAGACCAGGACAAGATTTGACCCTCATCCCAAATGTGACAGCGCGTGATGCAGTTTGGTGTCTTCTTCCTGGGAGACGCCCCTGGGATCAGGAGTCCCGGTTCCCTCGTCACCCCTTCAGGGGCTGATACAAGCCAGCGTCCCCCCGACCGTGTGCTACCACAAAGACCCCTTCTTTCCAAAAGAAGCTCCCAAGTCATCACCCAGACCTTTTGTGTAGGTGACAGCACTGTCACAGCCAGTTACAATTTCTGGGGACAATGCTGGGTTCCCCAATGTGTCTCTGTCGCCCAGAGGCTCTGTTGTCAAGACCCCAGCTTCAGTCCCCTACTTCCAGCTAACCAAGAGCGGTCTTTGGGTTTCCCTCCTCCACTCCAGGGAGTAGACCTGAGCATGCCCCAATTCTAGGACTTGAGGGGGTCACAGGGGATACACTCTGCAAACTCTGTTTCCATGGTAGCTGATATTTTCCTGGATCTCAAACTCAGGGAAGCGCACAAACACTAACAATTCTCTCCTGGAACAAGGAAAGCTCTGGGGCCCAACTCACAGTATCCTCTGCAGAGCTTCCCTTGTGGATTTCAATGGTGCTACTTTGCCTTCAAGGTTGCCATACAAGCAGAAGTGTGAGTCCCCTGTACAAGCATTGTCATGGCAAGGTCCTCTCCTCCCCCGCCACCCTCTCGCCCTTCCCCTCTCTTCTAAACTCAGTGGGTCCAAATACAAACCCCCATCCAGCTTACCTCCCCACACCTGCCCACCAGGTCCTTCAGCCTGGTCTGGCACCTGCCACCCTGCAAGTGACTACACCCAACAGGGCTATTCTGTACCGGAAACAGTTAAAGACCTGAGGCTGCTTGGCCTAGAAAAGGAGAGAGTGTGGGAGCCCAGCAAAGGTGGACCCAGGTCCAGCGAGTGAGAATTACCTAAAATAAGACATGTAATCTGTGCATAAGCGGCCAAGAGGAGGCCGCCGCTAGAGCCGGGCAGAAGGGCCTTCCAGCCCTTCCAGCTCAGACGCAGCCTCTGCCCGCCCCGGCCCCTTGCTCTCCTGGGCCTGGACACACACCGGCAGTGGACTTGACCTGAGAGGTGGCACAGGGCCTTTCAGAAGCAGGGTCTGGGCAGGTGGCATTCAGCACGATGGTGTCATGGAAGGGCACTGCCTTGCAGACATGAACCTGGCTTTTTCTAAGGCTCTGAATGCCAGAAGCAATTTTCAAATTAATGCTTCATTTTTTCCAGTGTCATTTGCCATTTTTTCTATGACCATTCTTCCTCTGGTTCTGCCTGGGCCTGTGTTCCTGGCTCCTACGTGGGCACACACACGCACGCACATGCACTCATGCACACACTCAGAAGACGTGGCCTTTCTAGGATTCCCTGAGAACATAGAGCCAAAGAACAGAGTTGGCAGCCTGAGCACGCTAGTCCATCCATTCAAGGAATGTTCCCCCTTCACGCCCGCCCCCAGTGCAGGGACTTTCTTGGAGCTCAGTAATGCCCTCATAATATCTAAATCCGGGACGAGGAGGGGTCCAACCTGCATCCCTCTAAGACGCAAAGTGAGCTGGCCAGGGATGCTCACCTTCCACAGGCACAGAGGCTTCTTGGGTAACATGAGTTGCAAAAGTGCCCAGGTCCTGTCTCTGGGGTCTCACATCTAAGACAGGACAGCAAGCCCCACCCCCCCCAGAAGGTGGGCCTTCAGGGAAGCGCCCACTAATTCCCCTGCAGCCTTTTATATAATCCACCCTCTTCTAGAAACTGCTGCAGACATGGGTGCCTCAGTCCCCTGTGATCCCTGCTGCAAGAGATAAAGAGAAAGAATTAGGTTGCAAGAGCTATTTTTGCCAGTTTCCCCTGTGTCTGTGTTTGAATTGCCCTGAGGACAAGCTGCTCCGGGCATCCTCTGATTCTGGCCCCCAGGGGACCTGGAACTGCCCTCAGTCTCCCAGCCCTGAGCTCCCAATGCCTCGCTTTGGCTGAGGCCCCTGATGGCCTCCACAGCCCTCACCCTGGAAAGCTACTGGCCCTTCATTCAGGTCAACAAAACTGAAAAGGCTATTTGTGACCATCTACAGTGACTTTCTACCAAGCTCAGAGGAAGGGAATAATAGCCAAGTCCCGTAACAAACTTTGTCCCTTAGTCCACTTTTTAATTCTCAGAGTACTTGTACTTGTTTGTCTGTGTATGTAGAAAATCTGTGCCCCCTTTATAGATAAAGAACTGAATCTCCCTCGTTCAGGAAGAATCCAGAATCCAAATTAATTTGCCTGGCCCAAGTGTAGTTGACTACAGTGATAGCTCGTATGTCTACGCAGCTGGCCCCTGTAGGTTAGTGTTCTAAGTGTTCCCCAGGTAATGACTCAACTGATGCTCCCAGCCTATAGGGTAGATGTTGTCATCATCCCCATTTCTCAGATGAGGAAACTGAAACAGAAAAGTTAAGTGACTTTCCCCATGCCACACAAATAAAGTGCCATAGGGTTGACATTTAGACACAATCTGTTCCAAAGCCTGTTCTCTTAACCATCATGCTGTATCTCCCCTCTGAACCAGGGATTCGGCCTAAGCGTTCATGCAGTCTAGCAGCAAGACAGTAGAACTGAGTTTAGAATGTCTTCTACAGCTCATGAGTGTTATTTGAGGCTCATGAAGTGGAGGGGTGCTGTTGGCCATAGTGATTGGTGTAACTTACCACCTGTCATCAGAGTGACCAGTTATCCCAGTTTTCCCAAGACTGAGGGGTTCCCAGGATTCAGGCTTTTCAGTACAAAATTTGGTGTGTCCTGGGAAACCGGGGGCGATTGGTCTCCCTACTGTGCACGCCCTCTCTTCCCCAGATGCCTAGGCTGGCACTGAGGGTAGACAGAATTTGGAGAGAAAGTTGGAAATTTCCCTCTAAGGGAAACCTAGTCTGAGCAACATCAGCAAACGACCCCTCGGTGCTGGAACCAGACACACAATGAGAAGTAGTAGAAATGAGTGCCAGTGGGCGCCCGATCTGAAAGGGCTTCAGTTGTGGAATTGAAGAGACCGCCCTGCTCTGGTAGTCGTAAGGTGTCACTTACACGCCCTGAGCTGGTGGGCGGTTGTATAAATGTTTGCTGAACCCTCTTCTCGGCAATGTTCTCCTTCAGCCCTGCCCGTCCAGTGTTACTCAACAGGGTCCTGCCTAAGGGATGTGGGGGGAGGAAAGGAGATGTGAAGGGGGTTTCTGGAACTTGGGCAGGGGCCACTCACCTGTTTCTCTGTGCCTCCCTGCAGATGACCGCATATGGGGCCTTCCTACATAAGGGCTCTTTTTGCCGAAACTACTTCAACATCTTGGACCTGCTGGTGGTCAGCGTGTCTCTCATCTCCTTTGGCATCCAGTGAGTAGGGCACCCTCAGCCCAGATAGGGCATGCAACTAGAATGACTGTCAGGGAGGACAAGCAGGACTCTGGACGGCCTTCCTGCAGGGCCATCGGTGACACTGTGACTGGGTGCATCCTCTGATGGGCAGCATGGTGGCTTTGGTTTCTTGTGTTCGTGTCTCCAGTGGCATGATACCTGGGATGATTTGGGATAGCGAGAATGTCTCAATACCTGATCTTGCCATGATGGGCAGGGCTAGGCCCAGTTATAAATGAGAGGGATGTCTGCAGGGCCTTCCTGCTGCCCGGCTGTGTGTCCAATGACCTCGGCTGCCCTTGACTGTCCGGTGCCTGAGATTTCCGTGACCAGCAGAGAGAGCGAGAAATGACTGATCCTCAATCTTGACTGCCCAGTGGAATCCCTTAGGTCGATTTAAGGAAGACATCTGCCTGGATCCCTACCCCAGAACTTATTAATTCACTTGGTCAGGTAAAACCCAGGGTCTGGAGTCATTAAGCTCTCCAGGTGATCCAAGGTGAGCAATCAAGGTTGTACTTGCTGAGGTTTTAAAGAACTGGATTGCCAGTTTCTCTGGGTTCTAAAGCTAATGATGTTAATCCTGCACTTAAACTTTCAAATTACTTTCAGATACATATCCTTCTAAATCCTCATAAAAACCCTATGAGGTAGGCAGGGTGAGTGGTGCTATCACTATTTTCTTGTTAAGAAAACACCTAAAGGGTGTTGTCGCAGTCAGCTTAGAAAGAATGGACATGGGGGCTTTAAAAGTGAGACCCTTTTTGGTGGTCATTTATCATGCTGGGGCCCGCAGGCTAGATTTGAATTCCAGCACTACCACTAAGTCACTATTTAACCTTGAACCAAGAAACAGCACTCCCCCACTCCCACCTTTGTCTGTGTTTTCCCCATCTGACCTATAAATCCCTTTCTCCTGTGATTCAGTACAAACTGACTTCCTCCCTGTGCCCTTTGAATCCTTTGGCATAAAAGAACCAGGAACCAGAGAAATGAGCTCTTTCTACTGGCTCCCTCCTGAGCACATCAGCCTGACCACAGGAGAATGGACTCAGGGCTTACTGTGTGTTGTGCTATTCTAGATCTCAAGGCAGGTACACGACTCTGCAGAAGCTTGAGTCAGGTGCGACTTCAGAGTTGCGCACTAGACTGAAGTGTTGAAGCCCCACCTGGGTAGATGGGTAATTCCAGAACCTTCCTAGTGCCTTCTTCCAACTAGCGAACAGCAGTGAGCTGGGGCTCCAAGAAGGTCAGGAGCCACAGAAAGCTCGCATGGGATCCATTCTTACACTTTCTGTGAGCCGGGGGGGTTACGTACAGGTGTGTTAGGCTTCAGAGGCCGGTGATTCTGCCTGATATGGGTTCTTCGGACAGATGAACAACCTCAGAGTAGGAGCAGAAAAAATCCAAATGTAATAACATACATATGGGGAATTTAGGGAGTTGTAAGTTCTAAAGAATAAAGAGGTGAACCAGGATATGTACCCTGCATTTAAGGACTTGAGGCAGAGAGTGGGAAACTTTACGTGATAGACAAGGAAAGGGTGAGAGTTACAATGAGCTTCTCAGATGGAGAAAACATATCTATAGATACAGATAAATATACATCTGGATGAAAACCCCAGCTCTTTCTTGTAGGCCATTAAATGGGAGAGCAGAGATTGCTTCTTTGATTAGGAAAAGGGCAAGTGACTGAGAAAGGTGCGACATTTCCCTTGCCCCTAAGGTCTTCACTGCTTCCAGAACATTCTGTAATTCATGGCAACAGACCTCCTCAGGCTCACAGACTCACTCTGCTTCCCCAAATCAAGCGACACTCAAGGAGGCCTGCTCAGAGCAGGCCTGTTTCGAGAAAAGCCTGTCTGGCCTGGCCCTCTTGGGGAGACATAGTGTGATGAGCAGCTACCGGGGCTTATGTTTGGAGATGACCCCAAAATGTCTCCACACACACCACTCCAGGCAAAGGTCTGCCACGCCACCATTTTTATAGTGCTGCTCAGAGCTCAGTGATGTCTTCATAGCCCCTCAGTAAGAGCTACCATTTTCTCCACTCACACTGGGTGGCAAGCCACAGCTAGCGATTCAGAGACATTCCTTCATTTCATCCTCGCTCTGCGAGGTGAGCGCTCTCCGCTTTATCAGACAAAGCACTGGGAACAGTGAGGAGTGTGTCCTGGGGGCTCGACTGGCCGGTGCAGACTGGGGCTTGAGTTCACTTTTGCTTCCAGGGTGACAGGCACATGCCAGGGTGGGAGATGGACAGAGAGCGTGGTCCTAGGACAAGGACATCCCCAGACAGACTTGGCATCTTCTCAAGCGCACCTGGGATTAGCCCTTTGGATGTACCGCCCAGCTTAATACCTGCTCCTGCAAAAACAGGGCTCAGTCCCTCCTCTGTTTCTCCTGCCAGGTCCAGTGCGATCAACGTTGTAAAGATCTTGCGCGTTCTGCGGGTTCTCCGGCCCCTGCGGGCCATCAACAGGGCCAAGGGCCTAAAGGTGAGCCGCTGACCTGCTCAGGAGCCGGCGGCCTGGCAGGGCTCGACCTGGCTGAGGGTGGTAGAAGCTAAGTGGAGGGAGGAAGAGAGGGTGGAGCCCCGCTGGAGCCTGGGCTCCCCTGCCTGCACCCCAGTCCCCTTCCTGTATTTGTGCCATGATGAACAGAGCGATGGCCGAGGCCTCAGTCCAAACTTCAGTGCCTAAGCAAAATGTTTTGCAAAAGGAGACCCAGCCATGAGCCCAGTGCCGCCACCTGGAAATGAGGCCCCTCGGCTCCTCCCTAAGTGATGGGGCATAACAGGGCTTTTGCCCCTTCTGTCGCTTGGGGCCCAGTGGGGGGCTCAGTTATACTGGCTCCCATCACACTGTGACCCTGGGGCGGAGCTTTGCCTCTTGAGGCTGATTTGCTCGATGTGCGTCGGAAGGGGCTGCCCGTGCTGCACCCCCGGGGGGCCGGTGGTTGTGTGAGGGAGCCCAGGCTGCAGGCGTCCTGAAGCTGTGTCCCGCCCACTGCAGCACGTGGTTCAGTGTGTGTTCGTGGCCATCCGGACCATCGGGAACATCGTGATCGTCACCACGTTGCTTCAGTTCATGTTCGCCTGCATCGGGGTCCAGCTCTTCAAGGTAAAGTCTTGATTCTGACAGGGGGTCCTGCTTCCTTCCCTCCAGCTTTCCCAGGGAAGGGAGCAGGCAGATTCAACACACCGAGAGGACAGGGTTAGGGTTAGGGTGACGGTTAGGGTCAGGGTCAGACTAACCCTGGGGTCAGATTGGGATGCTGTGGCTTCCTCTCAGTAGCCCAGACCAAAAGCTGCGCTAGCCTGGAAGGCAGCATTGCTCCTGCGGGCAGAGTCTCCGCGCCCCCCTGGCATCACCAGCCCTGCAGGCCCCCGCCCCTCCTAGCAAGAAAGACAGGGGGTTCATCTGCACAAGCCTCGTGTCCGTCACCTGCTAGAGACCCGTGGTAGCTGCCCATTACCAGCAGCGCCAGGCCCCTCTCCTCCTGGCTCTCAGTCTGCGTCTGTCCAGACTCCCCTCGCTGCTTCCCGACAAGGCCCGTTAGCCCAGCGAGGCCAGAGTCCTCCCAGACGTGTCTCTCTTCTGCCTGAACTCTTTTATTCTGTTCTTGTTCCACCTGAAGCAACCTTGCCCTCTCCCACCCACCCCCATAAACTCTCGCTGATTTCTTTCCATCTGACTCCCCTTCCAAACCCAGGTGCGCTTAGTCCGGCTTTCCTGGACTGCAGGGTTCTTTCAGAATTCTGAGGGTACTTGCGGCTGAGCAGCCTTATTCACTGATTGCTTCCTGTACGTGAACCTCACCGTCCCATCTGAATTCTGCTCTCCTTACATCTTTTTGTCTCTGGTCCCCAAACAGTGTTGAGCTTCAGAGATGACCACTAGGCATTTTTGAACTAATTGATGAACCTCTCCAATTGCTTTGCTCTTCTGCCTTCCAGGGAAAGCTCTACACCTGTTCAGATAGCTCCAAACAGACCGAGGCGGAATGCAAGTAAGTGCAGACTGGTGTGTAGACGGTGCCAAGATGGTCAACTCTGGGAGGTCGGCAACTTGGGGCGAGAGGTGGGACAGTCCACTCTCTTGGTCACCAGTGGCAGCAGAACTTCTGCCCATTGGAAAGCTGGTCCCATTGACATGACATGTAACATCTATTCCTGAAGCTTCTACCCACTGAAGTCCTTCCCAATGGCTACTAGGCTGGGGTGTGAGCCTATCAGCCCCTCCCTCCCAAACGCCAGGAGTTATCAGTGGGTCAGGTATGACCGGAGATGGGAGATACCAGAATGAATTCTCTGCCCTCCTTTCTCAGGGGTAACTACATCACATACAAGGATGGAGAGGTGGACCACCCCATCATCCAGCCCCGCAGCTGGGAGAACAGCAAGTTTGACTTTGACAATGTTCTGGCGGCCATGATGGCCCTCTTCACCGTCTCCACCTTTGAGGGGTGGCCAGAGTGAGTATGCAAGCCAGGCCTGCCTGATATTAGAGGCCAGGTATGGGCCGGCTGCCCTCCCCCAAGCTTGATGAATGTTCTACTCTCCCTCCCAGGAGTCATACTTATCCGGGTAATGGGAATGAGAGTGTGTGTCTAGAACAATATGTAAGGTATAGTCTGTTGAAATGTCAACTTTGCTTTCTGTAGAAAATGACAATATTTCAGAAACTACAACCAAAAATGAGATTCTGTTAGCACCCCACCCCAACCTTAGAGTGAGCCAACAATGACAATGAGAGCTCTTTCTCTCTCTCTCTCTCTCTCTCTCTCTCTCTCTCTCTCTCTCTCTCTCTCTCTCTCTCTCTCACTATGCTCATTAATCTGGGATCAGGGGTGTGGGGATAGTTCTCCAGGTCAGGTGTGGACCCTTGGGTCACTGTGGGATTTAAGACTACCACTCCCAGCATGCACTCGGCGAGGGGAAAGAAGGCTGAGATGCCCCATTTTATAGACTGTACCCCAGTCTCCTCAGAGGAAGTTGTACCTATATTTATAGTAGAAAGTAAGGAAAGATGAAGCTGGGCCCAAATGCCTCTGCAGAGGTCGTGCTTTTCTGTCCAGCCCAGCCCGGTTGACTTCACACTGCCTCACCTCTACCAGACAGCTTGTCCATCAGGTGCTCTGTGCCCCTTTGTTTAGATTCTGCTTCCCAGCATACATGCCAGGGAAGTTAACATCTGAGAGTCAGAAAATTTCTAAGTCAACAATAGCAGATGATGAGTGGCGTCTTATCCTATGGTAAAAAAAGGGCTGATACCCAGAGACTAAATACTAGATGATGTAGGAAGGAAGGAGAGGAGAAAGTCCCGGTCCATGAAGAGACACAGGTTGGTGGGGACAGAGCCGAGGCCCAAATAAACGTCCTGTGTGTGCAAGGTCCTCAAGTTCATATCCAAACCAGTGCTGGTGATCCAGATAAGCATGGGTCATTTTATCCATTTTAGCTCAGTGGGTATTTGCTCTCAGGTGGACATGTTTCATGTTCAGTCTAACAGTCTCCCATGTATGCCATTTGGCAAAGCTGTCTCAATATTACCAATTCCACAACTTATGTTATATATAAATAGCTCTTGGCAGTTCAAAACACCTTTATATACATTATAGCAAGGGAAGCTTGGCGTTATTGTCTCCATTTTACAGATGAAGAGTCTGATGCTCAAAAGAGGTTAAGTGATTGGCCAAGGTCACATGACCAGTAAGTGGCAGGGCTGAACCTGAACTCAGATCTTCCGACTCCCAGCACAGAGCTGTTTCTAGCCCCCCCCCCATCCAGAACCCTGAGCAGAATCCCTGGGAGCAGCAGTGCCGTTCTCCTGCAGGGACACTGCTCCTCCAGCTCCCCCATGGGGCCTGTCTCCCCTCCAGGCTGCTGTACCGCTCCATCGACTCCCACACAGAGGACAAGGGCCCCATCTACAACTACCGTGTGGAGATCTCCATCTTCTTCATCATTTACATCATCATCATCGCCTTCTTCATGATGAACATCTTCGTGGGTTTCGTCATCGTCACCTTCCAGGAACAGGGAGAGCAGGAATACAAGAACTGTGAGCTGGACAAGAACCAGGTACCTTCCTAGGAAGGAGAGAAGCAAGGCAGGGGGTGGGGGAAGGGCACAGGAAGAGTGGCAGCAGCCAGAGCATCTGGCCCACCAGGAGGAGAGGCTGTCGTGGGGCAACACCCATGCAGACCCAAGATCACCCACCTGCTCCACAAGAATAGGATTTCATTCCTCTGGAGAGGCTGGGGCAAAAAAAAAAAAAATGCAAATCTCCGCAAATCCCGCAACTGGCGAATGTATTCTGTCAACTAGTCTGTTTTTAAGCATCTGTTTAAGGAGACTCCATGGCAGACTCAGTGTAGGGAGCCGGGGGTGGGGGGGAAGTCTCATGCCATATCTAGAAGCTGACACGGTTAAAATGTGCCCAGATGTGCTGGCACCACTGGCAAGGAAGGACACGAGGACAACGAAGGTCTGTTCATGAGGTGGGGGCAGGAAAGAGGCTGAAATAAGGACGACATAGAAATGCCCAGGGCCAGAACATAGTCTGCTCGCCACGACAAAGAGCTGGCAGCTCATACAGTGAGGAGTAAAACTGTGAGCGTGGGGTGGATGGTCAGCCACAGAGGTCAGTTCTCTATAGATTACTCCATGGGAAGAGTCTCTGGGAAGATATCCCCGCTTGTAGAGAGAAGCATGTCTCCCTTGCTCAGCTCTCCCCAGCTAAGCCAGCTGACCCCCTCACAGATTTGGAGGTCAACACCTTGGGTTTAAACGCAGCATTCTGGCTGCTGAATTGACTTTGAATGAGAAAAGAAGGAATAAATGTTGCCAATTAGTCCGTCTAGATGAGTGGTGACTAGACCCTGGGCTACTGTCGGGTTAATGGCAGTAGAAAATAGAACCGATCAGGTCTAGAGACAGGGTTTGGAGGCTGAGGGCTGGGGGAGGGGCTAGTGCCTCACTTGGGAGTATGGTCTCAGTGCCAGTGGGCCGGACTCCAGAACCAAGAATCTAGCTAGCCCGAGCTCTCAGTCCTTGGCCGTGAGCTATGCCTTCTGACCTCTGCGACGCTGGCACATGAGGAAGATTGATTGAGGGCAGGAAAGGAGGGCTGAGGAGAGAAGGGCCCGAGGAGAGACTGGAAGAAAACAGACATACTTGTCAAGTGCCAGGCGGTACCCCGGCGTTGCTGAGCTGGAAATAAAGGAGACTTGGGCCCGTCAACTATAGCCTAGACAAGGGTCTTCATTAAGGGAAGGAGAAAAAAAATGCTTAGTGTGTATATTGTATCTCATGTTGTAAAGAAACTAGAGCAGTAGATTGTTTTTCTGACTCCTCAAGGTCTCCCCCAGAGTCTGTAGTTTCATTTACTTCCCACCCTCTCTGCCATGTCCCCACTCGGCACGTCGGTAACTGGCCCCCACCTCTCCTCACCCCCACCCCAACCCCTCTCAGCGACAGTGCGTGGAATACGCCCTGAAGGCGCGGCCCCTGCGGAGGTACATCCCCAAGAACCAGCACCAGTACAAAGTGTGGTACGTGGTCAACTCCACCTACTTTGAGTACCTGATGTTTGTCCTCATCCTGCTCAACACCATCTGCTTGGCCATGCAGGTCAGTCCCGGGGGGCTGGTCCCCTGGTGCCTGTGGGGGGAGAAGCTATAGGAGGTAGAAAGGGGTGGGAGAGCTACACGGTCATCTCCAGTGATCACCTTCGTGTCGGCCCAGGGAGGGAGAAAGGACAGAAGAGCCTTCCTCTGCCCCCAACTGGAGAAAGTCAGAGGCTCGTGCCTGGGCCTTGAGGAAGGAGCCCACTGGACGCTGGGTGATGAAATGGAGAGAGTGGAGGGATGTGGCAAAGGGTGGGGGCGGTGGAAGTGTCGGTTATTGTCAGTGAGGCGCAGGCACGGAGGTGGGTTGTGCAGCCACCTGTCTTCAGGGAGATCAGCTGGCCGCTGCTCTCTCCAGTGCCAGAGTTTCCATAACGCGGTCATCATCAGTCAGAGAAGGAACACAGAACTCTGCCAACCTCTGTTTTCAGAGATGGCAGACAAGGAAAGAACTTGTAGGACTTTCTGAGTCTACCCAACTGCCCTGAGAGACATAGATGACCTTCCAGCGCTTGGCTGAGGGAAGTGAGGACGGGGAAGAGTTGGGACACCCCTGGCTCATTTTCATGGCATCTCCCCCCCCCTTAGCACTACGGTCAAAGCTGCCTGTTCAAAATCGCCATGAACATCCTCAACATGCTCTTCACTGGCCTCTTCACCGTGGAGATGATTCTGAAGCTCATTGCCTTCAAGCCCAAGGTAGGCCTCTGAATGAAACCTATGGTCCACAGGTGTCTGTGGGATGGAGAAGGGAAGGGAGAGCCTAGGAGAGTGAGGGGCAGAAGTCATCTGTGGGGGACCATCCCTCCTGCCAAGACACATGTTCCCTGAGCTAACGCAGGCCCACTCTTGAAACAGAATCTCAGCTTATGGTCTAGACTACGGCTGGGATGTACCACAAACAGGTTCTTCCAAGCCGACCCTCTCCTTCAAGGGGAACCAGGTGATGGTCCTTCTCTTGCTACTTCCCACCTTTTCTCTGGTGCCATCAGTCAGTTTTTCTAGGAGGGGGAAAAAACTACGCCTGCTGAACAGCAAACCAAACCTCTCCAAGCCCAGCCCCATCAGATCCTCTCGGGCCTGTGTTCCACCCTCCTCCCACTTCACTAGCTGCACGGACCAGCCTCATTGTGAAAAGCTCAGCCAGAGCTGCATTTGCTGGGGGCTCAGTGTCCAGCTCATGAGAACCCCCACCCTCAGAGACTCTCATAGCTTCCTTCCACCTTCCAGTACAGAAAGGGAAGCTATTCTCAAATGTTTATGCTTTGCTACTTCTAACAAGTTTCTAGAAAACAAGGTTGGGAGAGAAGATTAGAACCATGGGCTGAGTGAGGCAGCATAGGAAGGTGGAATTTCATGTCCCCTTGGGTGATCTGTGCCCTCCCTGGCCTACACATCCCATTATCCTGATAATGGAAGCGTGAGCTGACTTGAGCATGACCTTCCATCTTAGGCTTCTGAAGGTGGTTAAAATACCAGCACCAGCATCCACTGGCTGAGAGTCACAAAGCCGGGCAAGTCAGAGGGAGGGTTGACTCACAGCTAGTGTCTTCCCTGGTGACCACAACCCTCTGGTTGAACAGCAGGAAGAGCTGGATCTAAGAGACTCGTACAGCTACAGGCTTGAGAAAGCCCCTGCAGCTTTCCAAACCTTCTCTCTCTTCTCCCTCACTCCTTTACCCATTTTGGCAGCTGTAACACAGATCACCAGAAAGCAAAAAGGGAAAAAGCCCTTGGTGATATATTCTGTCTTGATTCCAAATTGCACTGGATCTGAAGTTAATTAAAGCAGGAGGGAACTCCTTGGCTGTTGGGTCCGTGTTTACTGACAACCTATCCATCATCTTCTTTGAATTAATACTCAACTAACATTTCTTAATCGCCTGCCATGTGTTACATAGACCCCATTGCATGGACTCCTCAAAACACCCCTGTCAGATAAGTAGACTTCTCCCTTTTAGGGAAGAGGGAACTGAAGCTCAAAACAACTAAGTATAATATTACTTATCCCACAACTAAGTGGCAGCACTGGGACTAGATTCTGGCACCTCTGACTTGATCATCACTGTGTGAGCTGTGAGCAGTCGTCTTTCCACATCAGATGACCTGCTGGGTGCTTTTTAGAAAGAGGGAAACAGCCTTTGAGGGATTTCAAAGATAAGTCAGTGGTCATTTCTTCCTGTTACTCAAAGGAAGCCTAAGGGTCTTGGTGAATTCTCAGAGAATAAGACTCCTAATAAAGTTATCTAGTGTAATAATATTTTCCTCCCTCCTCTGAGGCAGCAAATATACCCTTTTTGCTTTCCCTTCCCAGTGCCATTAAGGGTCGTGAGTTTTTTCCTGGTCTAGAAAGGGCTGTTGAATGTCCCCGGCTGCCTGGCCTGCCCTCCTTCCATCCATGTATGGCCCATTCCAGGCCAGGTGGCGCAGAGCTGCTGACAAGCTCACAGCCCACAGCAGCACGACCTGGTGAGTCTGAGAATGCAGAGCCCTTGCCAGTTTTAGCTTCAGTCTCAGATGACAACCTCTGGTAGGGAAACTGGCTGCATTTCCACCTTGCTTTGTGAGACATATGGTTTAAATATTACAGATCTTTGAGTCATCCCACAGTTGACTCAGACGTGTTTCTGATGATATCTGATGCAGTCCACAGAGCCCTACAGTGGACTTGGTGAATCACACCTCACGAGCTCAAGGGATGTACCCCCAGAAGCAGAGGAAACTGACACAGGCATGGGCCTCAGCTGGAAAGACCCTCTGGTCCTGATTCCTACAGATCAAGGAGCCAGCCAGTTTCCCTGGAAGTAACTAGCAGGGAGGGTCTGGAACAGGAAGTGCCCTAGTTTTCTATAGTGAGAAAACTGGGTAAACTAAGAGAGCCATTTCCCAAAGAAAGATGACAGCCGTGTCATCTTTCACTCATGCCTATGCATTTCACACATGCCAGGGCCAATCAGTGGTGTGAGGAGAAAGGAAAATGGATTTTTTTTTTTTTTACTTCCTTTTTTTGGGGTTTTTGGCAGGAAGGGGTCATGGTCAGCACGTCTGGCAGGCCAAAGAAGCTGACTAGTTGGGAGGAAAATTGAGGAGAATAGGATTCCCAGGACTTCCTTCAAGCTCTGTACTCCTTTAAGGAATAGATTCAAGGAATAGCATCCCTAAAAGATTTTGGGGGCTTGCTGGTGGTGCAAGGGGTTAAAGAGCAGCATTGCAAAACTATCTACAGCCACCACAGCATGAGTTCCATACCCAGCCAAGGTGCTGACCCACATGGCGCAGCAGACCTCTCCTGACCCGCCCACTACTCCCCTCAGCAGTGGATTTCCATAGATCCGCCTGTTCTACTCCCTAGTCTGTCTCTGGTGAATCCTCTCATCCCCATACCTCTGGCCTACACCCCAGGTTTTGTATGCATAAAAAAATCATTTTTAAAAACAAAAACTAAAACAGAACTAACTGGCTGGATGTAGGCCAGGAACCAGTAGCTTCTAACAGGGCCCCAAAATTCTGCTAACACCTTTGGTTCGCCAGCATACCTATCTGGTATAATGTTTGCATTTGTATTAGCTGAGAGGGGCAGGTAGGCAGCAAGGTTTTCATAGAAAGCCTACCTCTCAGGCATAGCCACAGAAAGTTATCGTAAGCTACCTCTGCTCAACTTTTCTGTCGTGGCTCTGTGATCAGCTTGCTTTTTTGTCTTCATGAGGTCCCTGAGTTCTTCGTTTCTATCATCTCTCCTTGCTACTCCGTGCAAAGTGAATTTACTCAAGTAAATCTCTGTTCTGTCTCCAACTGCCCCACTCCTTAAATCCAAGTTCCCACACATGCAAATCAGGGGGAAGTGTACGTCACTGTAGAACTATGCAGTCTTCCACCCAAACCTCAGAGATCTGTGGTGGTCTGAAGTGTTGGGTAGATGATAGCAGTGTTGACCTGAATAACTAGTCCCTGGCCAGAGCGACTGTCCTCCCTAGAAGCAGGTGAACAGCCTAGAGATAACCAGGTGGCAACTGGGTCCTACATGGTGATGCAGGACCAAGGTTGTCAGCATGAAAATATTTTGGTTAGAAGGTTCCTAAATAGTTGTTCCCCATCACAAACTGAAATTGATCAGGCAAAACCAAAAATTGTTGTAAGATACTCTTTATAATAAACCCTGAAAAATATCCTAAGGGCCTTAGTAAGTCTAAAGAAACCATGAAAGATCTCTACAGAGAGAAGTATAAAATTTTATAGAAAGGAATTCAGGAAAACTTAGTAAATGGAGCAATATATCGTGTTCATGAATTGGAAATCTCAATATTACAAAGATGTCACTTCTCCCCAAACTGATCCATAATTTCATACAACCCCAACAAAATGTCCAAAGAGAACTTAGTTGACTTAAGGGAGAATGGCAGGAGAGAGGGGTCACCCAGCAAGTCTTTAGTGGCCAACAGGGTGATGCTGGGTGGTCCCAAGGCATCAACCCATTTCAGTGGCTCGCTCAGACATCGTCATAGAGAGGGACAAGAGTCTGGTTCCAAAAGCAGAGCCCGTCACAGATGTCCCAGAGTCAGCGGCAGCTTGAGTGCCAGGCTGGGAGGTGATGTCACCTAGTTGCCTAGGATTCCCTGTTTGTTGACCATGACTCAGCAGGACAAGGGTCCAACAGCTTCTCCTCCTCAGCAGAGGGCAGGCTGCCAAGAAGATGGAAGTTAATCCAGGGAAAGATTCCTAACCACCCCCAACCCCTTATGGTCGTGGGGGTGAAAAAGCAGGAGCTGCCCTTTCTGAGATTTACCTCACCCCCCTTCACTGCTGCCTGCTCTGGGAGTAGCCAGTACTCACTGCCCCTTAGTCCCTCCCAAAGGGAGGGAGGACGCAACCCTGGCCTTCCTCTGTGGTCAGAGACTTGGCAACCTCCCTTATCAGCTTTCTCCCAGCCCGAGAATAGTCCAGAGAGGTGGGTAGATCCCCAGTGAAAGCACTCATTGACCCGTCTGGTCCCCGACTTTCTTGAACAAGAGGTGACAGAAGCCTCAGGCTCACTTTCATGTTTCAAATTAGGGCCCAGAGACCCTGCAGACCTAAGGGATGAAGTGATGTCTCCAGAACAGCACTTTCTTGCAGAACTTGTTGCACATGAAAAATGTTCCGTACACTCTGTCTTCAATAAATAAATGAGATTCCTGTGATGTGTGCCACTGAGGAACTGAGTTTTAAATTCTGTTTCTCCTGAGGAATTTGATGTATATAAACCCATGTTTCCGGGGCTGATGTCTGGGGCCGTGTGACTCTGAATTGTTTCTTTCCCGAGACATCCAGGTTCTGGGACCCTCTGTCCTCAGTCTTGCCTTCTTCAGATGGTTTACTTTGTCTTCTTTCTCCATCTGCTATTAACATCTAGAATCAGCACTTGCCCTTTTCTGTGACTAATGCAACCCAGCGTCAGTCTTCACAAGTTTCGAGCCTCACCCTTCACCATCCTCTCTTTCTCTGTCTCTAGCACTTGCTATTCTTCATATTGCTTATTTCATGAACTCTCTGCCTATACGCTGTTTGGTTAGTGTTTTGCTGCAAACTAAAGGTTACCAACAATCCAATAAAAACTATGAGCACCTGACATAGCAGCAGTGTGCCCAGCACCAAGGGACACAAAGGTGGTGACAAGCAGACTGGGCCAGACTTGCTCAGTTTGCCTTTTTAAGAACAGACCTGCCTGGATTTGCCCATTCGTGAGTCTGGGAAATCCCCGGTTTGCCATCTCATTCATCACAGGATGAACTACTGTTTTGATTGATATGCATGTTCCTACTTAAAAAGAAGCAATAAGTAAACATATTTGCCCATTTTCATATGAATCCCTACATTGAAAGGCAGTAGCATGCAGAGGAAAGAAGGAAAAGAGTCATATGTTAAAGGCCTATAAAGAATCAGGCATTACACTAGTCATTTTCCACTGATTATCTCAATTAATTTGTAAGACCGGTATTTTTATCTTTTGGAAACTGAAGGTTAGGATAAAATTTCAGCAGTGTATTCAAGATGACAGAACTAGTTTTTTTGGTGTTGGTTTGGGGGATTTTAATGCAGATTTAGGTGATTCAAAAGCCAAGCTCTTTCCACTATACGCTCCACTGAAACACATGTAAACATGCTGAGTTATTGCTTTGCTCTTAGTGGGTCCTCAGCAAATGCCTGAGCAACTCAGAGACAAAATCAAAGCAAATCATTCCCAGGTTACAACCCTGTGGAAGCTAATACAGCACTCCTTTCCTGTGAAGCCCCTCATTTACTCAGTCTGGGTTTGGTCCTTATGTTCCCTGGGTTGGTTTGGATCTTCTGAATTTCCTTTCCCAGTCTGGAGTGACATGTATTTTCAGGAAAAGTCACTTCAGAGGTGGACTCAGGAAAGTGAAACAGTAGCCTTATGTGCACACACACACACATATACATGCATGCACCCAGCCCAAGTCCTCACCATGGGAAAACTTGTGAGTTGTGGAGACAGAAATTAGATTGTTGGATTCCTTGAGGCAGGAACTGTTTTATATGCATTTTAGTGTCCCATGAGGGGCATTCAATGAAAGTTAAATGCATGCACACATGTATGAATGAATGAGAATTTCAGATCCGGAGAACAAGGAAAAAAGTCAGAATATTACTGTCAGAAAACACCATTAATGTCATTGATCTTTAATCAATGCAGAAATATCTACTTGTGTCTGCTTTCTACCACAAGAAAGCCCCTATTTCTACAGGCAGCCCTGTTGGGAATCCTCCTTTATATTGAACTGAATGTTCCTCTCTGTGAATTCCACTTGGAACTCTATGAGTTCCATCTTTTCTTGCTACAAATAGTTATTGAGTACAGGTGATTGTGCTGAGATGGTGCTGTCTTTCCAGGGCTCACAGGACGATGCAGGAGATGCCATTAAGCAAGCAGGGCAAGGGCCATGCTGGGGGGAGTAGACCCCCACAGGAAAGAGCCACCTGTTTCAGATTAGGTGGCCTGGAATATGAGGGTTAAACCGATCCCTGGAGATTGAAGAAGAGCATTTCAGGCAGAGGGAATTGTAAAGGCCCTGGAGCAGGAGCAAAGTGGACTTGTTCTGAGGACTGAGAACGATGAGGGAGGAGCAGGCCTGGGCAGAGCCAGAGCACACAAGCCCTTCGGGACATGGAGTGGGTAGATTTGCCCTGACGGCCCTCAGAGGATTCTGTCATCTGGGTCAGCACACCGACTGCCAGTGAAGAATGGAGTGGTGTGAGGCAAGCGAGGGGCCCTCAGAACATGTTTCTGGAAGCACAGGTGTTAGAGTAGGGTTGGGAAGAGATAGGCAGACTCACGACATTATCTGATGCCGATGTGGACGAGGGCGAGGGGGAGGAATCAAGCCTCACTATGGGCAGTCTGAGCAAGACTGTCTCTTGCCCGTCTTTCTGTCCCCCCAGATGCTAACACAGCAGTGCCTACACATGCCAGGTGCTCTATAAGGTCTCTGTAGTGAGAACACAGGTGGGCGCCCTCCTCACAAGATTGATTCCTGTTGCTGGATTACAAGCCCTAAACCCTCCGAGGCATCCTCTACCCACTCTATCCAGGAACAGGCCTGAGAGGGAGGAAAACAGTTACCAGATGGCAAAGAGGTCACAGGGTCTAACTCCACCACCAGATTAGGGAAATCTGCCTGAGTGCACTCAGCTTTCTTCAGTGCTGGGCTTGGAGTTGCTGATGTGTGATGAGCTGTGAGACTGCCCATCAGAACTCGGAGTAAAATCCTGAGATTCGACACTTGCAACTTTATTGGAGGTCCAGCCCCTGTTTTCTAGTTTGGTTTCTTGGGCGCTTGTTTGTTTTGCTTGTTTGTTTGCTTTGTAACGCCAATTGGCATCTCACAGCGCTTATGTTCCATGGAGCTGTCTTGGAAATCTGACCCAGGCGGTTAAAAAAAAGTACTTTTCGGATTTAGTTGGGGGGGTGGGGGGACCAAGGATGTCCTACCGTAGGAGGGGCAGTTCTGCCTGACAATGAGTTCTCATGTGTCCAAAGGCAAATTCAAGGGAGTTTATCTGAGGAACCCTCAGGGGATGTTGAGTGAAAGGCAAATTTGGGGGAGTTTATCTGAGGAACCCTCAGGGGATGTTGAGTGAAAGTCAAATTCAGGGGTGTTTATCTGAGGAACCTTCAGGGGATGTTGAGTGGGCCCTGGGCCTCTCCACCTTTAGTGACTGGTGAATGGGCCAAGGGTCAGTATAGGGAAAAGCACCATAGACACATGAAGTTCTCTTGGACTGAATGACTTTCTACTTCCTCGCCTCCTGCAAAATTCAACTTTAAAAACATTAAGAGCAAACAAGACTTCTTTAGGGAAAAATTGTTTGGAAACCCAGGCATTCTTTTAGGCCAGTGGTTTTCAATCCTTTAAGAGCCAAAATTCCCTTTTTATAACAAATATTTTGTCATACCTCTTGAATTTCCCTTAAATAAAATTCAGAGGAAAACTAAATCTCCCTGCATAGAAATTTCACATCTGTGCACATCATGTAAGCAGCAGATAGATTGTGCCTACCTATAATACATATCTTAAACTATAATGGAGTGGGAAGTCTGTGTTCTGTGTTGAACACAGAAGCAGCAATTTTAAAAAATAACAGAGTATGTATAAAATATCAGAATAAAAAGCTAAGTTATGACCAGCGAGCCTTATTTCATGTGGCATCCTACTGAAATGTCTGTGATAAATTCTAGTGGACATCACACTTCTTCCCTGGACAAAAGTGACAGGAGTCCTTCCACCCAAGGCCAGTTTTGCCTCTAAATGAAAAGGCGGGTCCCCTGTGCAGGTCCCCAGAACACCCCTAGGGGGCAGTACCACCCCCCACAGCTGCCCTGGGCTGTGGTCTGACTTTCTTCACCCTTATTTAATGGATTTGAATCCTCTATCCAAACTACGAAGAACCAACCGGCGTGTCTCCGCCATCAGTGACCACCAGAAACTCCACCCAGTCACATTCAACGGCATAGAAAGGGCTGGAGGAGGAGGCGGCCAGGACACGACCAGGACGAGGGTCGGCACTGCTCCCCCTCCCCCATCAAGAGCAGGTGCTTCCTCGCTCCTGCCTGGTCTTAGCCGCCTGATGGGCAACTTAGCATTACCCTGATTGTTATTTATTTGTAGCATGCCCACAGGGTACCTGACTCCAGCAGACAGGCACAAATGGGCTTTGTCAGGAAGGGGCTCCCCACCCCGGCTCTTGTACCCCGGGATTTGCATATTGTTGCAACATTGTGACAGGTTTCTTTCCTGCTTGGCACTTGAGAGTTTAAAAGTCACTATGAATGATAAAAAATAATTATATGACTTGCATAAAGCCTTCGTGTGGGAAGGGTGGTGTTAGCTATTACATTTAATTATTTAATGTGGAAAATTATTCGCGCTGTGTAAAGCAGCCCAGTGGGAAAGTACACAGTGGCTCCTGTCTCCATCCCTGCCGCTGGGAGTAAAACCAGAACACACTGCGCCTGGGGAAGGGCGAGGGATCCCCAAATCTGCAAGGGCTGTGGTGTTAACGGGACCCACAGGGTGGGGGCTCTCCCTGTGCAGCCAGGAAGGCTGTGGGCAGTGCAGAAAAGCACCAGCGAGGCCAGGCGAGGGGCCCCAGCAGGCACCAGGCAGCAGAGGCCACAGCAGCAGCGACAGCCTGAAAAATGCCCAGCAACCCTGCCCAGCAGGACAGGACCTTCTGCTTGGGCTCAGCCGGCTCACAACCCTCTGCAGGTGCACGCTCGTGTTGTTCCTTCCAGAGGAGCAAACAGGTGTGGGGTGTGCCTGCACAACCTCAAGCTCATCTCTGAATGGTCCCCACTAAAAGCATGCAGGCTGTTTCCAGTGATGGCAGCTGGGTCATGCGTGACCATTCTCGAAGGGAGGCAGGTTCGGCTGTTAGGCCAGGAAGGGCGCCAGGCTGACTAGGTCAGGTCTGGGCTTAGAAGACTCTCCCGCCAGGGGAATCCAAGGCAGGCAGACCTCAGGGGCTGTGCCAGGTCCAAGTTCACTCCCAGAACAAAGTCACGGGCTGCGGTCCTTGCTGACACACCCCTCGCTGCCTCCTCCCTCAAAGGGCGCAGTGTGGTGTCCACTGGAATTCAAGTGGCTGGAATACTGTGCTGTGTCTGCCTGGCCTTGGTCCCCCAGGGGACGCAGCGACTCAACCCCTCAGTTCTGGAGGAGCCCTCGGGGGTCATCTCTCTCCCAGCATGAGCAGCATGAAGCAGCTGTGGGGTTCTGCAGCCCACCAGCTGCTCTCTGAGACAGAGAAGGACCCTCCTGACCTTAGCCAGACACCACAGGTTCCATCTGCTCCCCAGAGAGGCGGGAACTTGAGCATCAGATCCGATGGTGCTTGCATGCCTGCACTTCCCATCGTCCCTGGCAACTAGTGCTCGTTACACGTGGAGAGAGGAAGAGTGAATGAATGAATAAAAGAATGAGGTCTTGGAAGCTTTGCTGGGGAGAAAAAGCTTACCGCCAAAGTTTAATTCCAAAGAAGAATCCAAACCGAAGGTGTCTGGTTCAAAGCGTGCGTTTCTCTGACAATTAAGAGAGCATCTGCAGAACCACACCCCCCCCCAGGGGGGTCTCACCAGAGACCCCCTAGCCCCATGCCGGGCACGCTCCTGCCCTGCCCCTTGCTCCACTGTCCCAGCCGTGGGTACCCTCCACAGGCGCGAGGCCTGAGGCACACAGAGCCCTCCCCGCCTGCGGGCTGCCGGGGGCCGGGAGCAGCTGTGAGCGCCAGTTCTGCCTTCTCCATTAGACGCCGCTAATTTCCATGATTACTGCTATGTCTAAATGACATCCTAATGTAATGCAATTTATATTATCTCTGCTTGGTGTCCGTTACCATCGCGTCCCATGATGTTCCATGGACTCGGCTCTTCAGGGCACGCTGAGCTACCACTGCTGCCGATGCCAGCTGCCTTCACTGCCCACCCCCGGTTCTGGTCACCCCACAAGGCCCAGTTCCGTGACCAAGAAAGACCAGTGACCCCAGCAGCAGGGCCCGCCTGCCCCACCCAGCAGCACCTCTTCTCAGCACCTGCCTCCTGTGCTTCTCTCAGGTGCTCACTCACTCACTCAGGGCAGCGCACTCTTGCCCTTTCCAGGGCCCCGCCCAGCTGAGCACCAGCCAGGGGTGTTCCCTGCCTCCCACTCCCGAGTGGCCTCGGCCACTGCAACCTCAGCACTGATGCAGCCGTCTTGTCTTGAGTGGCGGTCACCTCAGAGGCACGGGGCCACCCGGGAGCCGTCACCCGCCGGCCTGGGCCTCCTCTCACTGCACACTCACCGCGCTCCCTCTCTCTGCCCCTTTCCTCTGCCCGTTATGTCCCCCCACTTTGCACCATCCACTCGCCCTCCTGTCTGCTCTCTTTGGCCCCTTCCTGGCCAGCGCCCTCTCTGCCTTCTTCTCACGTGACCTGTAACTTCACACTCCTCTGCCTCCATCTTGAGGTAGCCAGGCCCTCCCCACATGCTCCTTCCCCTCATCTCTCCCCGGCTGTTCAGCGGCTCCGCTTCTGACCTCAGCCCCGTCTCCCTGACACTGCCTTGTCTGCTTTCCTGGCGTGTCCTTGGAAGGGAAGTGCTCCCCTGACCGGCTGAGGTCAGTGCCCCTTCAGGCCGGGGAGAGCCTCACGGTCGCCTCCTCCTCCGTCTTCCTTTGCTTCATTCTTGCTGCTGGACCCACTGGAGGCAGATAATGAGGATGAGCAGGAAGGAATAGAGGAGAAAGCAGGTAGACGGACCGTGGCAGTGAAGATCACTTCTGTCTCAAGTTGCTAAGAAAACAGCACAATCCCAGAGGTGTGCAGACTTTCTTGTGGATTCCTTCTTGTCACCTAAACTTCTGTTGACTCAGGGAGACAGGGAAGACACCTCTGGCCTGGGCAGAGAGTTGCTGCGAATCCAGAATGGAAGGGCGAGGGCAGGCCTGCACGCTGCGCTTCGGGTGGGAGGCAGGGGGGGGGCCCAGCGGGACGCCCTCTTCTCTCCGCCCAGCCTCCCAGAGAGGCAGCTGGGTCCTCCTGGTAGGAAAAGTGGTTCCTAAGGGCCCGGCAGTTCATTGTGGTCATGAACCAGAGTCCGGTGACGTTTAGCCAGGACAGCTCGGTTTGTCACCAGTCTCAAAATAGTGCCAACCGCATGTCAGCCAAGACTCTCCACATAGTCCCATCTGTGGCTCCAGATGGGCAGAAAGGCCTTAGACAGACAGAAGGTGGGCTGCCGGTTCCAGGCCTCCAGCTTCTCCCTTTTTCCTTCCACACACCTGGGCTTTGCTTTCCCCTCAGCTCAAATGCACCCCCAAGACAAGCCTGTGGGGCCTGTTGAGCCAGCCGAGAGGCCCATCCGTCTAGTTCACCACGACAGCAGATAATATTCATTTAGAGTTTACTTCTGATCACGTCTAAGTTCTTTACGTGTCTCGTCTCACTTAATCCTCACCATAGTCCTGTGGTTACACCACTTTACAGGTGGGAAACTGAGGCACAGAGACATAAGTTATTTGCCCAAGGCCCCCCAGCTAGTGGGTGCATGAGGTAGGCCTGACGCCGAACTCCCAGCCATGCTGGTCTCCGCTGCGCTACCTCTCCGTTCTGGAAAAGGTCCAGCCATGAAGCTGAATGAGGGCACAGATCACCCCGAAGAGGAAAATCCAGAATGCTCATGTATGCAGGATGCATCAGCTGATGCTTTTGCGGCAGTTTTTCCTTCCTACTAATGACTTGCTGAAGCTAAACCTGCATGTACTACGTTTTCTCAGCCCAAGTCAGACAGCGAGGGGTGGAGGAGCAGGGCATAAGCCACCGCAAGTCCCAGGGTAACGGCCCGTCAACCGTAGGCAGCATCCAAGATGCCAGAGCCTGGGAACTGAGGAAAGGAAAGCCGCTAACTGTAGGGCTTCAGGGTGGCCAGGGACAGGCTTCCAGCCCTGCAAACGCCAGCTGACGAAAGGCCAGCCCTGCTGGACTCTGAGGAGCTGGGCAGGAAGAGGTTTGGTGCCCCATTCCAGCAGGTCAGGAGAGCCCTTTCCCTGGGCCTGGCTTCTACCGACCCTGCTTCTACCTGCCCTCAGGGAAAGGAGTAGCGAGTATCACCTCTGAGTCAGCTCCATCTCAGCAGAGAAAAAGCCTAAGGTTTTCCCCACCCTTCTGTTATCACACCCACAGCACCTTCATCATCAGTGGTTTCCAACCAATGAGGAGGTGGGCAAAAATTGGGGTGGGGGAGCCTGAGCTAAGGCGGGCGGGGATGAGAAAGCCCTAAACTCTTGTTCTCCAGAGTGCAGGGTAAGAATACGCCCCCGGCCCACCCCCTCAGGGATCTAACCCGACCCCCTGGAAACCATGTTGACTTAAATGACTGACAGGAGCCCTGCCGCTGAGGAAGGCTGGGCTCTGCAGTCAGTGGGAGGAGGGCTGTCTGCCGAGAGGCAGAGACGCGGCGGGAGGCCCGGTTGCTGGGTCTGAAACTGGAGAATGGATGGGTGATGGGGTTCATGGGACGGGGGGTAGGGGGACGACAGGGTGGCCAGTTGCCTCCTAAGGGACCCTGTCACCCCACTCAGGCCCCGCAGCTCTGCTCGCCTCAGTGCAGATCCACGCAAGCCCTGGACAGCAGGAACTGGCTGGTTTCGGCCACCAGCGGAGGCCCTGGCACTGGGCACAGCAGCTGCTGGCCCCAGGGCAGAGAAGTCAAGCAAAAGCCTCCCAGAGCACAAGCAGGTGGGGCAGGCCCAGGCGGGAGGCAGCTGTCTTGGGCTGTCCCTTCCGCCGGGAAAAAATCCGGGGAGAAAAGTGGCCAGTGACGGCCAACTGCGAGGCTGACAGGGTCCCTTTGGGCCTGACCCTTCCCCAGTGCGCTCCACTGACTAACCGTGTGTGTTTCTCTCGGCCTTTCCCGTTCTTTTCTCTCAGAGGTGTTGCCAACCAAGGCCAACTTACCCATTTTGTTCCAGGCCTCTCTGCTGGGCGGACGACCCCAGCCCGCATTCCTCTCTTCAGCACAGCGCCCTGCCACCTTCCTGTCTCCCCCTGCCCCCACACCCAACTAACGTTTCTTTCCCACGTTTTCTAGGTGAGGCGCGGAGTGTTCCTGAACTCTCTCTCTCTGGTTACGGTTTCTCTCCCTTCTCTTCCTTGAGCCCCTCCCCTGCCCCTCTTCTGAATTTACTTTACCCCCAGAGATGATATTGCTACCTAGAGCTTATTATTCCCCTAGTGGTTTTGCAAAAGCGAATTTAAAAACACACGTGGGTATACCGTTCCTTTGGGGTCTTCGCTCTCTCCCTCCCTGCTCTCTGCTCACACCGTGAATGGTATCTGAGAATCTGGGAGGGGATTGGCTGTTTCCTGCTCTAGCGTGTGACTCATGGGGCAGAACAGTCTCTCTCTCTCACTCTCTCTCTCTCTCTCTCTCTCTGCCTCTAAGACTCTGGCAACATTCAGAAAAATACTCTGGGAAGCCAACAAGAAAGTCATGACTGCAAGCTGACCCTCACCTGACCCGTGCCCTGGCCAAGCTCTCCTTTCCCCATCCTGGCCGTCCAGAGTCTCTGCTGTGGCATTTCTGTTCTCTTTTGGCAGAAAGGCCTGGGAACCGAGAGGCCCCGTTCCCTGTGACTTGACCTCCCACACTAAGAATAACAGCCTGGGACAGCATGTCTTGTGACCCTTCTGGAAAGAGGGCATGGATGGGAAGTGGGGAAGTGAGGGCAGCCTGCCAGGGCCAGGAGGAAATGAAAGGACAGACTCTTGACTCTTGGAGGAAAAAATAAAAAGAGACAGTTGGCAGCTTCCAAAGAACTGGGGAGAGGGATCTGGGAAACTCAGAGGATCCTTAGAAACTGTATCCTCGATTGCCAACCCTAGGACTCCATGTCCTGGAATCCTCCACTTAGAGAAGGGGGGACCTCTGGTCCTGTGGAGCAAATGTGACCCAGTCCCTGTCCCTTTGCAGAACTTTGCTTGAAAAACATACGAGGCAGATATCCTTTATGAAAGCAGACAAATGTCCTCAGTACAAGGCTCTCCCACTCCACTCTTAGGGTGACCGTCCTGTTCCTGAGTCCCTGAACTGCAAGTGGACATCCTGGGTGGTCAGAGAGCAGTAGCTCAGAGAGCCAGATGACCCTGACCCAAGAAACCCAACAAACCCGGCCTCTTTGTCGAGACTCCATCCACCCAGGACGCTGGGAATCCTCTGGGGACTCAAGGGCAGGCCATCCCCCTGGTTGACCAGTTGTCCAAGGGCCTCACTAAGTCTCTCTAAAGCCTTTGATCTCGTCCCTCCTCTGAATATGATGTAAACAAATAAAACCCACATGTACAAGCTCAAGTGAAGTCAGGACACTGATTGTCCCCTCCTGTGCCCAAATCTCGCTTCGGCATGTTCTGCCTTTCTGAAAAGCCAGAGTCTCCATCCCTCTACCCAGCCTACCCCGATCAATTCTGTTGTCGGGAAAAGGCTTTGACCACTTTATTCCCCTCGGGTGGCCATTGCACCTCATCAGGTCCTTATGACCAAATGATGTTGTTGGGAGGCGGACACCCCAGAAACCCAGTCCAGGACCACAGCCTCTACTTCCAAACTATTCGATGGACCTTGATTATGTCCCCCCTTCAGTAGGTAAAGTCCCTGCCAGGGCAGAGGTATCCCCAGAAGGCCCTGGGCATGTCCACCGCTGGAACCAAGTGGACACTACTCTGTAGGGTGTCCAGCCTATCGTAGAGATTGTCCATGATGTGGGGCTCTTATGATTGCTGCGCTCTGATGTGAGTCACCGCAGAGCCCAGATGACCTGGCCACCCACTGGGCCACACTGACTGCAGTTTTTTAATTCCCAACTCACCCACCAACCCCAACCCACCTGCCCCCCCCTTCTAAGCAGGCCCTCCAGAGGAGCCCAGCCACGCCCCTGCACCATCACCGCTGGCTCTGCCTGCCTCTGGTGGGTAGTAGAAAGGGCCTCTGTGCAGGAGGGTGGCGAGGTGAGTTGGATCTGGAGGAAAGGGCGCTGTGTGCCAAGGAAAGGCAGGGCAGGCGGGCTGGGCTAGCTGCCTCTCAGGCTCCCCCCCCCCAAAAAACTTCCTGGGCTCCTGGCCACGGTGAGGGCGTTTGGAACTCCGGCAGCGACACTGAGTGCCTGGACGGTATTTCTGATGGTGATGTTGCTCTGTTCTTGTCTGTCTAATATTCCTTTTTAATCCCCATCCTGCCTGCCCCTCCCTTATGTAGGGTTACTTTAGTGATCCCTGGAATGTTTTTGACTTCCTCATCGTAATTGGCAGCATAATTGACGTCATTCTCAGTGAAACTAATGTGAGTATGACCGCGCTTCCCAGGAACCGCCTCCCTGCTTCCTCTGCTTCCTGTTTCCCTCTCTCTCACTCTCTCTCTACCGCCTTTTATTTAGTTTTTTTTTTAATTTCCTGTTTTTACCCCACTCTAGTCATGCTTTTTATTGAACCTGCCGTCGTCCTGTGGGGGAAAAAAAGTGGGAGCTTCTCCTCCTTTTTTTCCATCGTCCCAGCTCTGCCCGCGGTGCTGGGCCCAGGAGCTCGGCGCCGAGCGAGGCGGTGGGCGCCGCCGGGCCTCCTGGGGTGGCCACGGCCCAGCTAACCTCTGACTAACCCAGCTTTTGTCAGGCCTCTCCACCCTGCGAAAACCAGGTTGCCCAGGTTTGAGCGCCAGAACAGTAGAGTGGTAAGAGTGTTTACTATGCCCGCGTAACCTCTTTCTTTTCTCATTTTTTTTCTCTTCTCTCCTTTCTTTCATGCTTTTTTTTTTTTTCATTTTTCCTCTTCCTTTTTGTTTTGTTTTTCTCCTTTGTTGTTGGTTTGTTTTTTTTCTCTCTCTCTCTCTTCTCTCTCTCCCTCTTCCTCGGCTTCTCTGCCCCATGCAGCACTATTTCTGTGATGCATGGAATACATTTGACGCCTTGATTGTTGTGGGTAGCATTGTTGATATAGCAATCACCGAGGTAAACGTAAGTACATGGCGTCTGTACCTAACCGTCTGTGCCTGCCTAACACTCATTTGTCTATCCCGTTCATTTGGTCCTGTTTTATTTTCTCCTCCGCACCTCTTTATATCCACTTAGTTGTTTTTATTTTGTTTGTTTTTTTTTATTTTTTTTAATTTATTTTCGGGGTTTTTTTTTTCATGTTGCTTTAGTTTGGATTTTTTATTATTTTGAACCTTTGGAACGAGTTAGGTCTCCCCTTTCCTTTTAAGTTTTGACTGCTGCATCTTTTTCTCTCTCCCTTTCAATCGGCCTGGCATGACTCACACTGTATAGGAGGAGACAGCTCTGGGTACCATGGAGTGAGAAAGCAAGAGGTGTTCACACCTCTGGGCAGCTGCTGCGGCGGGGACCCAAACCTCTGCTCACCCCACTCACCTCTACACCCCTGCATCTCCCCCTCTGGCCTTTCCACCCCCACAGCATCTGGAAAGGAGCTCTCTCTCTCAAAGCAGAACACCTGAGCCAAGGCCAGGCCCCAGGCCAGCCCATGACATTGACCTTGAGGGCTCCATCTTGATGTACTGGCAGCCTGTGCAGACAGCCCAGGCCTCCAGGCTCCAGGGGCAGGCGAGGAGAACTGGCCACAGTTAGACTCCTGCTTGGACCCCTCTTCTCTGGGGTGCTCAGGAGCCTGGAGACCCACCAAGCATGCTGCCAGGGGTCTTTCCTCCCAAGTGCTGTGGAAGCAGGGCTCTATGAGAGCAGCCCACTCCCACATGAACTTCGCAGAGAACTGTCTCCCGCACCTGCCGGCCCCTCCCCCAACCCCTCTCCACCCTGCCAGGCTCCCTGGCCTCAGACAGATGTCCAGCCCCTGCACTCCCAGGCCCCTGCGCCTGCTCCCAGAGTTGCCTCCTCCTCTACGGTTCCTACCAGTTCCTGCACAAGTCTTGTCATCTGGCATGTTTGAACCTTCTCTCTTTATCTTTAGGCAAGCCTTCTTGCGGTTAGTCTTAACATGTGTTGTTTAATTTTTGTCATTATTTATCCTCGTTAAGAGACTTGGTAACGTTTGCACAAACCTTTGATGCACTGAACCATTGAATAACAGCATGGAGCAGATGCTGTAGTTTTGATCTAAGATGTTTGAAACGACCCTGCCAGTCCC
>NW_004567135.1:8941162-8969776 GCF_000260355.1 Condylura cristata | reverse complement strand
TGTGTGTGTGTGTGTGCGCGCATGTGTGCCCATTCACTGCTTCCAGTAAATCATCAGGTTACTACAAAATTCAATTTTCCTGCTCAGCCTCTGTGCCCCCATCTTTAACTATCACCCCACTATTCTAGTCCCGTTTGGCAGGCCAGACAAGCCCTCAGGGATGTTGAGGTCTGTTCATGACTCTCTCTCTCTCTCTCTCTCTCTCTCTCACACACACACACACACACACACTCCCTAAAGGTGAGAGAGGGTTACACTTCATTGTCATCATCAGTGCAGAGCCAGTGAAAATCTTTGCTGAAGTACTTGGAAACAGTGGTGGGAAACCAGTAGGGGTGAGCAGAGGTGGGGGGTAGTCCTTCGGGACCCTTACATTGGCAGGGCCTGTATTGTCACTCACCGTGACCTGTTCACCTTAACTATTGGTGTTTTAAGATTAAGAACAGATGGTGCAAGAAATATTTTCAGAGTGTAAAATTTCTACAGGAAAAGTGGTTGTGTCGGGGGTGGAGAGGGAGGGTAAGTCAAGAGAGGAGCACGAACCCCCGACAGGCCCTTCTCTCTGTGGGGCGGCTTTCTGTTTACAACTCACCACTGCATTTATCTCTTCACCCCACAGTGGATCTGACAGGCAGGAGTTACTACCCCCAGTTTGCTGTCGCTGAAAGTGATGATGGCGAGAGAAAGTACCTTCCCATGCGGCTTAGCTGGGACCCGGGCCCTAGGCCAGACCCCTCTAACGCCACCCACGAAGCCCTGTGAGAAGCGGACGCTTCTCTGCTTCCCCCTCCATGTATACTCGCTCCAGCCAGGAGCTGCTCCATCTTTGGGTTCCTTCAGTTCTAGTTAAATAACCATAGCAGGCTTGTTCATCTCTTCAACAGTTATTTATCAGGTCATCCTTACCATGACGATGCACCCCTCTCTCCTCCCAGCCTCCACCTCCCACACCGAGACACTCCTCTCTCCTGCAGATTGAGCCGTTTGTGAAAAGTGACACCGGAGGGTTGTCAGGAGAGAAAATGGGGGTCACCTCTGTCGTGAGGGCAAGCAGGGTGTGGAGAGGCACACTCCCAGGGCTACTGTACCCCTCCCCCCACGCGAAGACCTCAGCACTAAAGGAATGAACGAAGGTCAACCGAGGCAGTGTGGAAAGGAAGGGGGCGGCTGGGCTGGAGGTCAAAGGCCAGGAAGCTATTGAGCCCACCTTCCTCTCTGTCCTGCAGAAGTGTCACCAAGACGTCCTAAGACTCGGCATCCTCACCTGTCAAACAAAGCTAATGATACGGCTGTGTGTTCCAAAGCTCAACTCAGAGTCTTAAAGGTCTATTTAAACATTACTCTGATGGCCTCACTTTCTGGACCTGTGAGTGTCTTGGAGACGGTTGACAGGTTCAGCCAGACCAAAGCAAGCAGAGCTGATGCCTACTGCCTATAAGGCAGGTCCTGAGGGGACTGTCTCACAAACAGAGGTCTGCCACACACAGGTGCCTGAGAAGCAGCTGGTCCAGCATCTGACAAGTTGCAGATCACGCTTAGCCTCGAGGGCGGGGGGTTCTCTCCACCCACAGGGCAGCTTGTGGGTCTGGACACTCCCTGCTTCAAGGAAGTTTACAGCTCCAGGCCCTCCCAGAACTCTCTGGTCGTACAGTCCTCACGAGACATCCGTGGCTAGCCTCGTGTTCCATTTGAGAGGAATCCACACTGTTAGCCTCCGGAGCAGCCCTGAGCGCCCCACCTGTAACTCATCACCTCTGGTGCTTTGGCTCCCACAGGGTCAACTGTCCTCCCCCTCCCCAGATGCTGTATCCATCCTGCCTGCCTTTCAGATATTCCCCATACGTATAATAGAAGCTATAAACGCCTCCCTTCTTCTTGCCTTTAAGCAGCCATAGTTCCTTTCTCAAGAAACCCATTTCTCACTAAGGCCAGCCAGCCAGCCAGCCAGCCACTCATTCAACCCCTGTGCTTAAGTCCCACTGTCTGTGACAGGTGCCTCTAGCCTGACAGGCTAGGGGAACAGCCTGTGGGCAATGCAAAAAGTACCAAAAACCAGGAATCCATACAGTGTGTGAAAGCTGTTGGTGCTTTAGGAAAAAATCTAATGAGTCAAGGAAGAGGGATCAGCGATACAGGGAAGCAGGGAAGATGGTTCCAGCTGTGCTCAGCGGGATGGGCTGTGCGCAGCTGGGCTTTCGCGCTGAATGAGAAGAGGAGTCACGCGGCCTGATGGACACTGCCAGAGCCCACTGCCGTCCGCAGGACGGTTGCGAGCCAGACGCCACGCAGAAGGTAAACGCGGCCCAGTGTGGTCGGCTTCGCCCTCTGTTTGGCAGATGGAACCCACAGCCTCTCCCCGCAGAGTGGGTGCAGAAGTCGGGGGAGGTGTCTAGCTGGCTGTGCGGTTTGGGCCTCCACAGCTGGAGGCCGGAGCAGCACCCCCCGGGCTAGGGAGAGGTTTGCGTTGCACCAGCAAGTTGGGACCTCGGTCCGGACGTGTCTCCATTCCAGTGAAAATGCCTGGAGCGCACTGGGCACCGTCTGAGTGGTCAGTGAGCGGATGGCCTTCCAAGTCTCGGCCCCAGGAGAGCCGCAGGAGAGGGAGGAGACACAGATAGGGGCCGGGCGGAGGCGGCCAGCAGAAGGCCCGGCCCCCGTGCGCAGAGCCGCTGGACGCGCGCAGAGCCGCTGGACGCCCGCCGCCACCAGAGGGCGCCGCGCGGCGGCCGGTGTGTCCTTCGCGGATTTCGCGTGGGCGTGGGGCTCAGGCGCCCGCCCCGCTCCGCCGGGGCTGCGCAGTTCTCAGCCTGTGGCTTCTCGTCCCCTGTGTGGGACAGAGCGCAGCGCGTCTGTCCGCAAGGAAGCCTCCTGCTGTGCTCCTTGTGGGGCCTGAAATTACGCTTTCCGGAGGGGAACCCAGAGCTGTAACGCCCCTGGCACCTGGCAGGCCGCGCCCCAGGCTGGGCTGGTTCGGATCCCCGCCAGCTGCCCTCCCACACACACCCGCGCCGCGCTTTTTCTTTTCAACCTGCGTTCTAAAGTATCAATACATTGCACCGTTGAAGCTGCCCAGAGTTTTGGGTTCTCGCATTCTGGATACAGAGACATACTCCCAAAATGTGGATTAAGGAGCCTGGGTTCTTTTTTCAGTTCTGGGATAGTCTCCAGCTCGTCATAGTTTAAGCCACGTGGCTTAGCACAGTGACCCCCTTCCCTGGGCGTCGACTTCCTTGCGTGCAAATGGGGGCTGAGGGGACTTTGAAATGGTTTCAGAGGGTCTTTGTGGCTGGCAAACGCTGATTCTGGGTAAGCCTCTGAGGCAGGTTTTTCATTATCTCCTCTGCACCTTGCCAGACCCTGAATTCTCGAGGCACTCTCTTCGTAAAGCTCCCGAGGCCTTGGGGGAAGCTGCTCACTAGGCTGTTGTGTGGCTCAGGTGAAAATTCCCCAGCGAGAAGGGCCCAGAGAGGGTGTCAGGGAGAGGAGAGGGACGGAGATGGTGTGAGGGGAGAACACGGTCCAGAGAGCTTCTGGGGACGCTTCAGAGGGAGAGGCCGGAAGATGGACACAGGTGGCAAAGGCTCAGAAGTGTCCAAGCAGGACGCTAGAGCACGTCCAATGTGCCGGCCATGAGCCCGGCTGACGACACAAGATGGCGGCAGAAGGGGACAAGGAAGATGGCGGTGCTCTCCCGCGAGCCTGTGCGGGCGCCACTTGAGGACGTGACACCGGTCGGAGTCGCTGCTCAGAGTGCTTATTCGCCACAGGAGGAGACTGGGGCTTCCAGGGCTGGACTTTTGCTAATGGTCGGCCGGGCTTGGCTCGCGGCTGTTTCTGTCAGAAACAAAGGCTTTGCCTTTGCCCCCAGCCCCTTGGCTAAACCCCCGGGCCAGCGGGCCTGGGCTTGAGGGCCCTGACCTCCAAGGCCCTCCCGCGGTGAGTTCCAGCCACGCCACCTGACCAGCGCAGCCAACTGGTCACCCAAGGGAGACAGGCTGCCCAGCACCACCTACAAACCCAGGACCCACACGCCTGAATCACAGAAGAAAAGGCAGAAGGAAGGACGCAGCCACATCCACTGCTCTTAGCACTGGGGAGAGAAAATGGCGAGGCGAATGTGAAATGGGGAGCAGTAACAAGAACTCAGCCTCCAGTGATGGACACAGGCACCCCGCATGCTGGCCGCAAAGCTTCCTTGGCCGGTGGTGCCTTTCCACCATCGCACCACAGACACAGCTTCTATTTGCTCCCCATAAAAAATAACAAAGCAAGTTGGATTCTCCTGACTTCAGGGCTGGAATGATGGGGTTACACCCACCCCCTCGGGGCTGAGCCGGAGAACTCATCCTGCGGACTCGAACCCCCTCTCCAGCCTTCAGTCCTCAGTGCGTGGACTCAGTCTGCCATCTGAGGCAACTGAGGCATAGGACCCAGAGGGGCACTGTAAGAACAAGACAGAACACGTTGCCCCCAAGAGCTGTGATGAGGGCTGCAAAGTGCACTCAGGAAGTGGATGCATCCAAGAACATCGGGGAGGGAGCCACCATCTCGTCCTAGTCCGTGTCCATTCCATCCGTGAACTTATAAATGAGGACACCGAAGGCCAGAGACAGGAAGCAACTTGCGTGTTCTTACAGCTCTTCAACAGCCAAGCCTCCCAGAACTGGCCCCTACTCCCAGTCCTATTTGAGCCCCTGGGGGGCTCAAACGTGACCTCGTCAGATGTTGTCCAGATGGCAGTGACTGCTGTGACTTGGGCTGGCTCTAAGTAAGTGAATTGCCACAATCGGCGGTCTCAGGCCCTGCTGAGTGGAGCAGAGTGGATCCTTGACATCACCCTGTTCCTCCATTTCCCTTGGCTGGGTCCTTTCTCTGCTCTCTTAGTTGCTTCCAGCTTCTGGCGTGCAGCGCGTACCCCCTCAGCAAAGTCCATGTGACCAAGTGTCTGCTCTGGAGACCAAGTGGTTGCAGTGCATCCATCCCCCTGAAGCGGTAGTGATTCAGGCAGTGCTCCCAAAACACAATGGGCCCTTCATCGATAAGGTAACACTGAACCAGAAGATCGACATCTACTGTGTCTAGTTGAGACCTGAGTGGAGAAGCTCCCCCCAGCCCCCCGCCTTCCAGTTGCTCAACTCTGCTTGGAAATAAAGTTGGCCCTTGAGTGATTCAACTCAGCCACACTCTTGCCCTGCTGGGAGATAGCACATCTCATCGACGGGGGCCCCTCGTCATGGATGAGGAAGCTCAGAAGCTCCCAGGCCTCTGTAGGGCAAGACTTGCTCTGTAGGCAGCTGACCCAGGAACTCCGGAAGCTCAGGCATGGAAGGAGCACAGAGGCAGCCCTGGCAAAGTAGCTAGAACAGCAAGCACCCCCAAACTCCTGCATGAGAAGCATCTGCAGGCTGCACCCCAAAGGTGTGTGGGGACCTGACGGAGGACATCCAGACGTGGGCTCAGACTTCTGCTGTCAGATCATCTGTTCTGGTGGTTGTAACCTACCAAGGCTCCTCCTGCCCTGTCTTCTGGCCAAGTTGCTTCCTTTTCCCTCTAATTTTCTTCCTTCACCTTCTCTACTCTCACCTTTCCTCTCCACATGCCCCTAACCTTTGCCATTCCCCATACTTGTGTCTACCAGCCTGATACCTGTCAGCTTAGATGTACTGGGGGCTCGCCAACAAAGCCCCAAGTCCCAGTCGTCCACCAGACCAGGGCAGTCTCTGAAGGCGTTTGAGACTGAGATGAGATGCTCACAGTGAAAGCAGAGACAAGCTGGGCAGGGGGTGGGCGTGAGGCTCCGTCCTCCAAGCAGTTTAGGATGGTGTTTCTATCAGATCTGCTCCCTTTTTTTTCATTCTGGATTAGATGGAAAAGCCAGGGTTTTGGGGGTGGCAGGGGATAGCCAGTAAAAGACCCCCGTCTTTTGGCTCCTGTTCCGAAGGAACATAGGGACCTGCGTGAGCCTGAGCTCGCAGCCCTCCCCTCGGAGCAGTCACTGGGCTGGGCAGCTGCCCCCACTCAGCACAGGCTCCGCCACTGTGGAAGCAGCTGGGATCAAAGTCGGCATGTCCATGTCGGTTGATCTTCCAGCCCAGAGAGCTATTACCTAATCCCTAAATCCCCAGTAATCCCTGCGCCCCTGGCTGTTCTAAAAAAGAGAGTAAAGTCCCTTTCTAGTGTAATGAAGGGCTATTTTTTAGTAACCTTTAAATTCTCCAGAGAGACAACATAATGGGAAACACATTCCCTGAATCTCATCTCCATATGCACCCTCTGGGGAAAGCCCCCCACCTAGGAGAACTCGCTCCTGGAGAGTCTCTGGTCTTCCCTCTGCACCCTAAATGTGGTCTAGAGATAATACCTGCATGAAAAGGAATAGTGAGCTAGAAATGAAGACTCGGCGCACAGAGTTGGTGCTTCCAATTTGACCCTGAACTTAATTCAGAAAGTTCCCCAAGGAATCTCTCTGACTAAGTGTGCAGAGCCGCGCCACACCACTGACTGTCACTCCGGGCCGGGGTCCGCACAAGCATGCCGAAGCCAGAGCAGGGCTTCCTCTCCGTCTGCCCGTGACCATAGCTGGAACGCTAGCCAGAGCCTGCCCTGCCTGGTCTTAGCCCACCCAGCCTCCGCTACGGAGTAAGAGCTTTCTTGGGTTTACGCCAATTGCAGGGACAGATTAAGTTAGTTGCCCCAGTATCTTTGCATTCTTGGAAATGAGCAGAGCAGTGGAAAACTAAGTTGAAACCATCACCTGCTCAAAAACTTGCCCATGCCTGTGGTTCAGGGCAGGTGGGTGGCTCTGTGCCTCCCACGAAGGGGAAAGCTCGAGGGTCTTCAGGCCTGTGGGGGGTTTCAGCTCACAAAGCCAAACTAGTGGTGGGAGAATGGCTTCTCAAGGCAGCGGACCAAGCCGTCCACAGGAGGACAGGCTCCAGAGGTATCTGTGCCAAAGTCAGGTGTCCACCCCTGAGCCCCCACCCCGAGCCGATCTTCCCTTCCACTGCAGCCAGGTTAGGGACACCCGAGAAATGTCCTGCGGGGTTGGCTGCAGGACATGGGTTCTCTGAGTCTGAGGACTACATTCAGGCTTCCTCCTTTTGTTCCGCATAGAATCATCCTGTGGTAACTTTCCAGGTTTACGATGAGTTGCTTATCGTTGCTGAGACCATGAGCCTCACAAACGCAGCTCCTCACATAAGCGCTGGCTTGGGGGGGAGGGCGACGCTTTCCAAGGTCAGAAGTGCCCTCCGGACAGCCAGGCGTAAGGCCGAATTCACTGCTGAGACTCCAGATTCCCCCCAAAGAGAGGTTCTCTGCAGACCTACCAGGGCGGGTCTGGGAAACACAGCACAGGCGCCCGAGAACCCCCATCCTTTCCCCCACTGCCGCCCTCGGAACGCCTGACTTCTTGTCTCCCATTCTAGGGATTATGATAACTCAGAGGATTAGCATAAGGATTATTCAATTAATACGTATTAATAAAACACGATCAAGGTGGTCAGAATAGATGGAAAACTAAATCTGAAGTACAATGATTCCAATAGATGAGACCTAAAATAGAACTGAAAAGGCGAAAATGCAGCAAGAACAGGGAAGATATCTTCAAATCCCAAAGGAAGAATTTGGAATGTTCCAGAAGCTAAATAAAACGTCTTGACGTTTTTGAACCATCAGAGGTTCCTTCCGTGGGGCCAACGGGCCCCAGTAGCTTCTCTAAATTGTCTCCATCCTGGCCCTGCCCAGGCGGGGTCAGCCCAGAGGTCCTGCCGGCTCCTGCCCGGCAGTTCTTAGGTAGCATGGACAGCTGTGGGGGATTTTAGGGTGGGCCTGCGAAGGAGCGGTGGGGTCATCCGTGGGGACTCTGGCTGGTGCCCTGCATTCTAGGTGGTGTGAATTCACCTGTGTGCACACAGGTACACACAGCCCCCTCACACACGCACACACGAGCCTAGAAACAAACCTCCTCCTCTACAGGAGCATACACACTTGCCCAGCATGAAATTCCCCATGTGAGTGTGTGTGTGGGTGTGTGTCTGTGTGTGCCAGCTCAGCCTGCCGACCAGTGCGAGTGACCCCTCAGCCCCCAGGCGTGTGGCCTGCCCTGGCAGCCGGTCTTCATCACGAAGCAGAAGTTGGGGTCTAGAACGTGCCCTGTCTATGCCTGGAGAAGCTTCCCTTGTCTTCTCTTCCCTTGTCTCCCATTCCCCAAAAAGGACATGCTACCAATTTGCTATAGGGGAAAAAGGAATTTGCTGAGAAATCTGTTATCAAAGAAGTATTTCCAGTCTTCAAGCAAATGTCTAATTGTGTGCATTTCCATCCTTCAAACTTCCATTCCATGTGTTTCTTGCCTGTACCTTAAAAACAGAAACGCAAGAGCAAGCACTTGAGTGGAGGGTAAAAGCAAAGCCATAACCTTCTAGTAAGAGTCGGCAGCTCAGAGGGCGAGACTCTGTCAGGCACTGAGCTCCATGCGCTGGGACATGGCAGCTTCCAGAATCAGGCCCAAGGAACTGGGAGAAAGGTTGCCAGGGGGGCTCCCCGTCGCCAGTAGCCTCAGCTCCTGCACCCCAAATGAGCTCAGCAGTCAGACACATAAAAATAATGTCTCCAAGTATTAATCATCGTATCCTAAATTGTCTGTAGTTTTCAATTTTAAAAAGAAAAAACTGGTGCTCACTATGTCAGGCCAATGGCTATGGCTCCCCGCACCTCCAGACCAGAAGGTAGGCAGGGCCGCCGAGTTTTGGGCTAGCCCCCCGTTATTGAGGGCGTGGGAGACACCTCCTGAGTGCCTCCTCCATGACAGCTGCACTCGGTCTTCCCTCCAAGCGGAGGGAGCTTGCTCAGAAGCCCCTTGCCCTGCGCTGTGCGGGGTGAGGGCCCGCCCTGAGCCACCGGTGCCTGGCAGGAGCCAGGCCCAGGGGCACCAGCCCTCAGAGATGTCTCAAGACACTCGGCTAACTTAAGAGACAAAAACCTCCATGCCCCAAATCCAGGCCTTCCGTCCCACGGGTGAACTATCTAATGCGTGGACAGAACGCTCCTAGGCCCGGCTGGAAGTGGGCCTGGCTTTGCAGAGCCCATGCTCACGGGCCCAGAACCACCAGGTCTGCGCATGGGGTGGCTTCCTTTTGCCCTCTCCTGCCACTGTTGCTCCTGTGTTAGCTGAGACCTAAAGTACCGGACATCTTCGTCGGAGACTCATTACAGCTTATCTCTATCTGCCTTTCTTTAAAGCCAGCTGAACATACCCAATGCTCTCCCTTTATGGTAAGACCAAGCTCCAGACCACGCTCTCAGCTTCTGTGACCCCCCTAACATCCCCACTCTGACCCCCCCCTCAACCCCAGAGTCTCCCGGGGCCCAGCCTGGCTCTCTTGCATGTGGTCTTCGCGTCTGTCATGCGCCTTGCCTGCCCTCGTGAGCTGTGAAGTGCTGTTTGTGTCAGGATGTTCTTCACCCCTGAGCTTTCCTTCAGGGGATAATTCACTGTGATCTTGACCTTCTAATAAGGAGCCACGGGGAGAGAATTGGACCCAAGGGCCATTCCTGTTAAACATCCTGAGGACGCCACTAGCTAAAGCCTACAATCCCGATCTGTTGGGTGACATCCAGATGGGGCACCTGTGGGGTCCCTGGGGAAGCTCCAGGGGAAAAGAAGGAAGCGATGGTCCAGGCGGGAGACGGGAGGCAGGCCTGCACCCCGCTGTTGGGAAGTGTCTGCAGCGACCAGCCTCTGTTCCTGAGCGTGGGCCTCAATTTCTAGTCCCCCAACAACGTTGGCCAGGATTTTTATTAAATTCCTGAAGTTGTTTAGAATTAGGCTGGAGATGCTCACTCTCCTGTAGCAGCAGAAAAACAAACCTGAGTGCCTCATTGGACCAGACTCAGAAGTCTGTGATTTACTGTGGCTAAGGGGAGGAGATGCCACTCACTGTGACTTTGAAGACTCCTTGATGCCTCCGAAAGGTTTCAGGGCCAAGAGTAGGTTTTTAAAAGGGTTGGTGGGTCGATTCCCTGAAGTCAGCAGGCAGAGACAAGACTGGGGTTGGGGGGATATTTCCCAAGGCAGAGCACCCCCGGGAGGCCCCTGGGGAAGGCCGGACCTGGATAGTGTACCCCACTTCCCAGGACAGCCGTCGCGATCTGCTTTTTCATTCAGCTGCCGTTTGGCTGACTGGGTGAGACGCTGTGTCCACACTGAAATGTGTTTATTCTCCTCCTAGAGAATGGGGGGGGGGGGCTCGGTGCCCAGACGGCAAGTGTGATTCTTGCCGTCTTGAGCGCCACATGCCCCTGTTGGCACCAACTTCTCAACTCTTGACACTCACAGCTGAAGTTCCCACTTCAGCGTATTCCCTCTCCTTTTTTCTCCTTTCCCGAACATGGTGGAACTGACAGCTGAGTTCTACAACCCCGGGCCTCCGAGGCAGACTCCTTTGGGGGCACACAGCCTCCTTTTATGGTGAGAAAACAGAATTTCAAGTAGACACACCAGTGGTAGAAATGCAGAGATTAAGGGCATCAAAGACTTCAAGATACACAGCAGGCGACGGCCCAGGGCTGCCACTGGTCCCTCCTGGCAGGCCCCCCGCAAACCCCCAGGAGCACTGAGGTCCCCCGCAACTGCATCCGAGGCAGCTCAGGTTTGGAAACAGAAATACTGTGACTCTCCCCCTGTCACATCTAAAATCCAGGAGAAACCCGCCCAGCTTGGTGTGTGCCCGCAGCCCAGCGTGGGCACAAGCATGCCCCTTATAAAGGCTGCTCGGGAGCTCTCTGCCTCCTTGGGGGTCTGCTGTTCTGCACAGGAGTGAGCGAGGGGCCTCTGGAGCCACGGCCCACCTGAGGGAATCAGGCAGGCCACAGGGTGAGAACAAAAAGCGCGTGGCGACCCTCAGGGCACCAGAAGTAGCAGGATCAAGACATGGCGATCGTCAGGCAGGTCCCGATCTAGAAATCACTAAAAATGAAGCAAGAGAAGAAGTGAGTCACAAAGTGGGGAGAGCCAGCAGGGGACCCTAGTAACAACCCCGAGACAACGCCTCCCTTGAGGGAGCGACAGGAACAGTAACAGGAAGGCCAAAGGTCCGTTCTCTCCCGGTGCTGCAGGGCGGGGTGAGCTGCACTAGCTCTGGGGACAGGCAAGTGGCTCCCTCGGGCTGCTGTGAGCAAGAGGAGGGTTAGGAGGATCAGCCCCCCACTCCCTGTTCGGGGGCAGCCTTTCTGCCCCCACCCCATCCCCACCCCGGCATGCCCGAGCCCCCAGGATCCTCCATGCCACAGGCCAAGGTGAGCCTTCAGCTGTACACCCAGCACCCTGCCCTAGCCCCAGCCCTCCAGGAGTCCCCAGGAAGACCATCTGCCCTGAGCCAGACCTCCTGCGCCTCACAACACAGCCCGACGTCTCTAGAGCTCGCTCCAGTGACGGCCTGACACACCCCACCCTACAGGCTGGTCAGGACTGGGGGGCTGCTCAGGACTGGGGGGGGGTCTCCTCTGCCACAGCTCCAGAGCCACGGGCGGCCAGGATGTAGGGTCCACTCAGTGGGCAGCCGATTGCAGTCCCTGTGCGCTCTCAGCCACCCTGTCCACCAGGACCCCCGCAGGCAGCCCTCCCTGTGGCCGGGACGGGACCCCTTGCTGGAACTGCAGCGAGCAGGGCAGGGCCTAGGCGGGCCAGCCGGAGGGCAGCTGGGTGCTGGCTCCCGGTCTCCAGGAGGACAGAGATCACGGACGTCCCTCGTGGACTCTCCTGTTGCTCCACTGTGGGGATTAAAAACAAGGGTTAAAGGGGATCAGGGCTGAGCGGAGGAACAGGGCCACGGGCGGGGGCCGGACACAGCTCGGCTCTGCAGAGACCACCGAGGGGTTGTCCGACCTCCCAGGAAGCAGGCAGGGGAGACTAGTGCAGCCAACCCAGCCCTGCCCGCTCCCCCTGCCCAGGGCAGTGTTGCTCAAGAAGGGCCCACCCGTTCTTGCCCCCACCCCCCTGTGGCTGTGTTAACTGCCGCCTCCCATTGCCGATGGGTTCCAGAATGCAGAGGAGAACTCGCGTATCTCCATCACCTTCTTCCGCCTCTTCCGGGTCATGCGTCTGGTCAAGCTGCTGAGCCGCGGGGAGGGCATCCGGACCCTGCTGTGGACCTTCATCAAGTCCTTCCAGGTAGCCACCCCTCCCCACCCCCACCTGCTCACCGGAAGGAACGGCGCCTCCCTGGCTCCCACACAAGGGGACACTGTCCCCGGGTGAGAGTGAAGGGGTGAGCACCGTCTGGTGACCTGGGGCACAGTGGACCTTGGGGGAGGGGTCTGGGCTTCGCTACCTCTCCACCCCTGGCTTTTTTTGTTTTTGAAGTGACATCATCGGGCTAGATTTGTGGTTTTCAGGGCCTCCCCCCCCCAAGGCCCAGCTAGGAGCTGTGGAGGCTGAAAGGGTTCTGCTTTCTTCTGCCATTTATGTCCCTCCTGCAAGGACTGACCGCACGGGGGCTGTGTGTAGAACAGATTTGGAAAACATGGGCCCAGGTGATTTGCTGAGTGAGCTCCGAATACTGAGAACCTGGCTGTCCTGCTCCCTCTAGTCGGCATTTCAGCACCGTCTGTGCTGTTCGTGGGCCAAGCCAAACTCTCCAGGACCCTGGGGGCACACCACTGGAGGGGAGACAGCCTCCCCGCTGGGCACACAAGCCTGACCACAGGCTGGGGAGCGCCAGCCTTTTCTGGGCCACCATTTACAACTGTAGAATCAGAACCGTGACCGCCCCGGCCACTGGGGGTGCTATGTGAGTGTGAAGCCGGAGGGAGGCAAAGCTCTCTTAGGCCACTGCGTGGTGGCAGAGCACGGCCTGGGTTCGGGCCGCACTGGCCCCCAACCCGTGGGAGCACCCGAGGGTTCCCGAAGCAAGGAGGCTGGCCAGCAAGGCATAATCCCCGCTACCTCGCCAGCCCCAGCGGTCCGGGCCCAGGGTGGCCCCTAAAATGCACCTGAGGCCGAAACTGCTTCCAGAGGGAGGGCATTTGGCACAGCCAGGCCTCTGGCTAGTCCAGCAAGCAAGGGCCAGGCCGCTGCCTCCTCATGGCGGCCCTCCCCCTGTTGCAGGGCAGGGAGGACACCCCAGAAGCCCCAAATCTGCCTGTTCTAAATAGGTTCCGCTGTTCTGCCTCATCAAGACAAAATATAGAAGACCTTCCATGGAAAGGAACGTTGATATTAGTGTGCAGTACAGAAAAGACAATGCAGTTTCTATATCCAGCACCCAAAGCCACCCATCCCCTCGTGGGTGAAAGTCCCCCCAAACAGGATTGGCCCAAAGCAAGGGAGAAAAGCACCTTCAGGCGGGGACCCATGGAAAAGGGTCAGAGGCAGACGGGTCTGGGAGGAAAAGAGCAAAATCAAAGCCAAGATAAACGCTGCCATAGTCTCCTCCCGCGGGCCTCTCACCCGCGAGTGTCACCCAGTCCAGGTCCAGGAAGCAAGAGCCGCTTCTTCACCTGTCTCTGCAGCCCGGGCCTCCTCAGGTCTCCTGGCCTCCATCCTGCTGCCTCTCCAGCCTCTCCTCTAGCTTTCTTCTCCCAGCTCAGCTCCACCCTCCTCTGGGTGGGACAGGGAACCTGGAAGCCCCCCTTTTCCTGGGGGTCCCGTTACACCCCCAAGCAGGTGGCCCCCTTCTCTACCCTCACCTCAGCCCCACTCAGCCCTAGGAGGTCTGGAGACCCAGGTGGGGCCAGCCAGAGTGGGCTGTCCTTGTCTTTGGGGGCCCCGTGGAGGTACGGTCATAAATGAGTACACACGACCCCCCAACACGCTCACCCACCTCCGCCCCGGGCATTTCCGGGTGGGCGGGAAGAGGCCTGAGTCCCCGGGGCTTTGGGGGGGGCGTTGGTTGCGGGGTCGGGGTGTGAGCCCCACGCAGAAGGTAGCGTGGTCTCGCAGCGCCCTCTAGTGGGGCGCGGGCGCCTCGCAGGCATCCTCGCGGAGATGTGGGGCGAGGCCCGAATTCCCTAGTGGACCCTGAGGCCCCAGGCCAAGCGCGGGCAAAGGAAGCGGCCCGAGCTATGGGTCATATAATACCTGAGTGAATAAAATGTCTGGGGTCTGACCACGTGCAAGGCAGCCCACTAAGCGCCCTGTAAACCCTGAGTTTACCCCTGAGCTCCCTGAGAAGTAGTGATTATTGTTCTCGAGCTCTCTGAGGCTCAGAGGTTAAGTGGCAGGCCCAAGCGCCCCTGGCTAAACAGTGGTAGAACTAAGATTTGCATCCCTGATTTTTTCTCTTATTGAAGTTTTTCCTTAGCCAATGTCGTTGTTACTAGTGGAGCTGTATAAACGTGGGGTATAGCCTGCCGGCACCCCATGCCTCCGCAGGGACCCGCAGTGGTGTCCCCCACAACTTGCTTGTACAGGTGCACGCCTGTGGGGAGGTCATCCGGATCCTCCTCGATTGCCTTTACGAAAGGGGTATCGCACTGCTTCCTTGCTCCGCGCCAGACCTCAGTGCGCTGGGGGGCGGACTCCAGGGGCCCCGCGGGCTCACCGGTCTCTGCTTCCCGCAGGCGCTCCCCTACGTGGCTCTCCTCATAGTGATGCTGTTCTTCATCTACGCTGTGATCGGGATGCAGGTAGGATGCCTCCGCACGGCTCGCGTTTCCTGCCGCCCTCCCACGTTCCCCATTGCCCTCCTCCCGGTCCTGACTGTCCCTCTCCCACCTTCGGAGGCTGCTCGGGGCGCAGGGACTCGAGCGTCTCCCAAATGGACCTCCTGCTACATCCAGGCCAGCGGCGGGGTGATGACACTGTGTCAGCTCAGCAAGCTGCCACGCCCTGCCGCAGGCCTGGTCAGTTCCTGGTAGGGAGAACTACATTCCTGTTCCTCAAGGAGCCAGAAGAGGGGCCCTTGCCAGGAAGCAGCGAGAAGGGAGCAGGCTGTCTGAAGAGCACTCCTCCTCCCTGTGCCCGGGCCTGAGGGCTGAGAACGTCCCCGGCCAGTGTCATTCCTGAGGTGCTAAAGACTAAGGACAGGCGGGGGCTGGGGAAGGAGCCCTTTCGCGATGGCCCTGCAGCCCAGGAGACCCAGGCTCTCCAAATCCAGAGTTCTCCAGCCTTCCCTCAGGGCTCCGGGAGAAGACCCCCCCCCCCAACCAGCCAGGAGCTTTTCCTCAGCGGCTCCTTACATAAGATCCCTTTGCTGGCTCATTGCAGAAAGAGCCAAAGGTTCATAAGCCTCTACATGAAAAGAGCTCCCTGGCCGCCTGATCAAGGGCACCTGCTTCTGAGACAAACATAGCTTTAAAGGGGGGAAGGGGGAGGCTCTGACTTAAACTCACCCAAGTCCCAGATCACTTCTATCACTCAGAAATCCAGGAGCTAAATCTGGAAGCATGCTTGGGCACGTGGCACCAAGACAGCAAAGAAAAGGCCAGAAGAAAGCGCCCTGGGAAACTCATGTGGTGGGCTCTAGCTAATACCCCGCATGGGCACTCGGAAGTTGCTGAGAGCAGGTCTCAGACATCCTCACTATGAAAAACCTGCACTGTGTTAAGTACGTGAGGTGATGGGTGTGTTAGGTAACGTGATGTTATAAGCAGTCAGTGATGTATATGTACACATATAGCAGATCACCACGTTGTACATCTTAAATATGCAAGTTATATGTGTCAATCATTTCTCAGCAGTGTTTTTAGGAGAAAAAAAATGCTCAGGAATCTGCAGAAAACCAGACAAGGCCAATGAGCCTTCTGCCCCTACGCAGAGCAGGGTCTCGGCCTCACCCCAGCTCCCACTGGGCCATAGTCCCTCTCTCCAGGGCCACGGCTCTGACACCTGTCCAGTGTGGGGGTTGGAATCAGGACTGGACAGGGTAGCAGGTGCCTGTCCCCATGAGGCCCCACCAGAGGGCATCAGCTTATGCGCCAACCTGTCCCAAGGTCAGCCCTGTCTCAGGGCTGGGAGCCAGGCCCTCTGCCCACAGCTCACAGACCCTTCTCCTCTCCCCCTGCCAGGTGTTTGGAAAAATTGCCCTGAATGACACCACAGAGATCAACCGGAACAACAACTTCCAGACCTTCCCCCAAGCTGTGCTGCTCCTCTTCAGGTGGGTCTCTGAGGGTGGGCGCACACAGTCACCTGCACCATGTAGGCCAGTGTCTGGTTGCAGACCAAGAGCAATGAACTCTCTCCAGGGACAGGAAGACACTGGGGCCGGACCTCATGCCCTGACTGGGAAGCCAGGTGTTTCACTGTTACTTATAGTAGCTTCCATAGAGCCAGCCCCTGGCCATTGGCACACCTGCTGGAGCTGCCTGACCCCTTAGGGTACCCAGAGTCAAATACTGAAAGCACTCTGGTTTGGACGCTGAACAGGCTCAAAGCCAAACCTGTAATAACCTCACTTGTGACCTTGAACACGATATCTAGCTTCTCTGAGTCTTGGTTTCTACATAAAACAGAGGTACAAACTTCAGGATATTTGGTGTGCTGGGGGGCACAAGACATTGGTACCCCCATGTTCATAGTGGCATTACTCATAAAAGCTAATATATGAAAACAAATTAAGTGTCCATCCACAGTTGAATGGATAAGCAAAACATATATATATATCTCGATGCAGGTGATGGAATAGTATTCAGCCTTGAAAAAGGAATGGGAAGCCTGCAATAGGCTATAAGATGGGCAATATTTGAGAATATAATGCTAAGTGAATTATCCAGTCCCAGAGGACAAATGCTGTGTGATTCCACTTCTATCAGGTATCTAGAGTAATCAAAATCATAAAGATGGAAAGTAAAATGGTGATTGCTAAGGGTTAGGGAAGGGGCGATGGGGAAGTATTGTTTAATGGATCTAGAGTTTGTTTAAGAAGATGAAAGAGTTCTGGAAATGGATGGTAGTGATAACTCCACAACAATGTGAATGGATCTAATACCCTGACCTATACACTGAGAAATGGCTAAGATAGAAAATTATATGCAATGCATATTTTACCAAAATAAAATTTCTTTTTAAAAGATTGTCTCTGTAGACTACACAAGAGAGGCGACAGAAGTAATAAGAGAGCCCAGCAGATCTGTAAGCTAGGGTATTCTCTCTACATCAATAGCAGACAGAAAGTATCACTTAAAACTTACCACTTATAACAGAAACATTTTGTTTGGTTATGTTAAATAAAATCCCAAAATAATATAACCCAAAAAAAGTGTATGGAAAAACTATAAAATTTTATCTTTTGATCAAGGGCTAAATAATAGCTTTCAGATTCCCCAGGTTAATCTATACTTTAGTGCGATTCCAATAAGACTCTCAATGGATTACTCATGCGATTTTACAAGCTGATTTGACTGTGTCTATGGAAGAAACATAAATAAATAAAGTAACCAAGACAGCTTTGAAGAAAACGATTGGAACATCTCATTATTGACAGAGCAAGACTTACCATTAAACTATAGTGAGTAAGACGCGTGGGCCTTTGATTCTAACGTAGAAGTCAACCAGAGGCATAAGATGAAGACACTGGCTGGAGACCCTTACTTCACACGTATCATTTATGTGGGCGGGGATATTTCAAGTCAGTAAGTCAAGATAGACTACTCAGTAAATTATGTTAAGCTCTCCTAGAACTGATAATTGGTCAGTGTGTAAAATTTAAATGTTCTCGAACAAAAAAGAAAAGATAAATAGGTGTGTGAATTGACTGGGGGAAGGACTCCTTGACAGTGTATACAACTATCAAATCATTGTGATGCACATTTCTCTTACATTTTGGTCTATTCTGCCCACCCCATGTTAATTACAGTATTGTTTGTAATAACAAAAAAGAAAAGAAAAACCTAACAGGGTGGGTGGATTTGTTTTTTAATGGTGCAGTCAGAGCATAGTCCTGCACAGGATGTAAGAGGAAGGACGACAGCTACATTCTGAATTCCAGACACTTAACATGGTTTGCGAAAGAGCCAGTTTGCAGCAAAGGTGCAGCTTCTGGCCATTTCTATAAAGTTTGGAAACAACCAAAGCAATGCTGTACATTTTCAGACCTGGTGAATGTGTCCTAAAATTCAGAGAAAAATAAGCATCAAATTCAGCAGAGTGCTGGTCGCCCTCCAGGGGCGGAGGAAGGGCCAGGGTGGCTCCCAGGTTGGCTCCAGAGCGCGTCCCTCTCTCCTCAGATGTGCTACAGGAGAGGCCTGGCAGGACATCATGCTGGCCTGCATGCCAGGCAAGAAGTGTGCCCCGGAGTCAGAGCCCAGCAACAGCACAGAGGGGGAAACGCCTTGTGGCAGCAGCTTCGCCGTCTTCTACTTCATCAGCTTCTACATGCTCTGTGCCTTCCTGGTGAGCTGAGCTGGGACGGACCTGCTGGGCAGCCCGAGCCCACGGTCCCCACAGGTCCTGGCCGGGGCAGCCCCATCAGAGGAGCCGCTTGGGAAGGATGAGTTAGAGGGGTGCCCAGACACACTGGGAAAGGGCAGGAAGCCCAGGGCAGGGGGCGCGTCGCCACAGCTATCTTGTCCACACTTGATCCTGGACATGGCGTCGTTTTCCCGAAGGACAGAGGCAGAGGACATTGTGGAGGCCTGGAAGCAACTTACACTTTGGTGGCGGGGCGGTGGGGGGGCACTTTGATAAGCAATGGGAAGATGATGGATAAAGCGGCTCTGCCCTTGGCACTCCAAGGCAGGAAGAAGCCGTCAGGCCCACCTGGAGCATTTAGCCCGTGCTGTTCTGAGGGCGCCGTGTCAAGTTCATATTCGAGAGACCCAGGGGGGCTGGTGCTGTAAATGAGGGAATGGAGCTGGTCTTTAGAAACGCTGGCTTCGGCCGCGCCGGGCCCCAGCTGGCACAGTGGCTGCAAGGTGCCAGGGCCTCAGAGCCTCTCACTGTCCTGTTCTCTGCAGATCATCAATCTCTTTGTAGCTGTCATCATGGACAACTTTGACTACCTGACAAGGGACTGGTCCATCCTGGGTCCCCACCATCTGGATGAATTTAAAAGAATCTGGGCAGAGTATGATCCTGAAGCCAAGTAAGTTCCCGGCAGGCAATCCTGGCTCTCAAAGCCGAGAGAGGGGCCTGAGGGGCCAGCGCCGTAGACGCATTGGAGATGGGGGTCGCACTGGGCGGCTCCATGTCTAAAGTTTATGTTTTGAAGGTTTACCAGTTAGCCACAGAGAGTCCCTCCTACAGGTGCCTGGTCCCGGGCTGCTGGCCGCGTCCGTGGCCTCTGACTGACCTTCCCCCCACTCCCTCTTGTAGGGGTCGAATCAAACACCTAGATGTGGTGACCCTGCTCCGGAGGATACAACCCCCGCTGGGCTTCGGGAAGCTGTGCCCTCACCGCGTGGCTTGCAAAGTAAGGGGTGACACGAATTCAAGGGAGACGGAACATCCAGAACCAAGGGGCCTCTCTGCTGTGCCTTTGGCTATGGCCTTGACCAGACCATTGTGCCTGAGCTGGGTACTGTAGTTTAAGTTTCCTTCCAGCAGTAATTCCTGGGGGAAACAAAGGTCCGGTGAGGACAAATGCCACTCCTATCTTGTGAGGGGAGGTTCGATGACTTAGGACAGAGCCAAGCTCTCCCCAGAACTGGTTTTGAATACTCTTGGGTGACCCCTGCTATTCCGCCCCCAGCCCCAGCCCCACCCCGCTGCTCCCAACACAGACACCCAGTTCTGGTGCTCCCTCCCGGCCGTGAGGGTCTGTGTGAACCACTTTCCTTGACCACCGGCTCTGCTCCCTCTCCCCGTCAGCGCCTGGTCTCCATGAACATGCCTCTGAACAGTGACGGCACGGTCATGTTCAATGCCACCTTGTTTGCCCTGGTCCGGACGGCCCTGAGGATCAAAACAGAAGGTAAGAGTCACCTGGGAGAGCCAGGCCCGCCGAGAGGCACCCAGAGGCCCTCAGCGCGCTCCCAGGCCTCCACCCCGCACGGCGGTAGCTGTGCCCCCACCAGAAGGCCTGGCCTGCTCATGCTTCCTCCGCTTCTTCAGTGGCTCCTGAACTGAAGAACTGAGGTACAGGCCCAAGTTGGGGTGGGGGTGAGAGAATTCACCAGAGACAGCGTGGGGAGCAGAGTGGGGGCAGATCTACTGAAATCCAAGGCTGAGGGGAGCAGCAGGCGGGCCAGGAGAGGTCTGCTGCACCATGTGGGTCAGCTCCCTGGCCAGGGATCGAACTCCTGCTGCAATGGCTGGTGAAAATCTGCTAGTACCGTGTATTTAACCCCTGCACCACCAGGAAGACTGTGAACCCTAGCTTTTCATCAAGCCCTGGAAATTATTCCAGGTGACATCTTGAAATCATGAGATATGGTTCAAAGAGCAGGAAAGCAAGTGGTTCCTGAAGCAGAACCAAACCCCAATACAAGGAATTTATTTGCCCCCAATTTCACCGGTCTTTCCAATGCCCAGCTCGCTCTTTACGTCATGATGGCAAATGATGGCAGCCGTGGAGGCCATCACAGACAGCTGAGCTGGCTGCTCCTAGCACAAGGTGCTCAGCCAGCCACCAGGTGGGGCTAACTCTCACATGGGCTGCACTCCTCAGGCCTTGCTTCAGGAAAGGTTTCCCGGGAGCAAGCACCTGCAGCTCCTGCACCAAGGTGCCCACTGGGCGCGCAGCACCTTGGCTAAGACAGTCCTCAGTCCTTTGAAATGATATGTTTCTGGACCGCACCAGGACAAAGGCAGTCCAGTCAGCACCTCAGCAGGCCACCCACCGCCAGGAACAGCTCGCACAGGACAGCGTTTCCACTGTCACGGAGGGTGAAAGACTCTGCCTGGGAATCAGCATTCACCATGGCGTGTCCCATGCCCCAGACCAGACTTTCTGAACCTCTAAACATGGGCTTGGAAATCTACGACTTGAATCAGCTACATGGATAACTCCTAAGGGAACCAAACTTTGAGACCAACTAGTAGAGTAGTTAGGCAAAACCCAGACAAGACAAGAATATGGTTTATTCCCTCTTTTTTATCTTTTGATCTCGGGCTGCTGTCCTGTGCTGTCCTTTGGAGGCGCAGAGGGAGCTCGGCCTGCAGATAGGCCGAAGGAGTCTGGTAACTTGTGATGAGTCATTTCTACGCAATCTCGCGTTCACGTCTTCACTCAGAAATTAAGAAAGATGATGACATGGGAGTTGCATTCTGGGTTATTTCCACCCAGAGAAGCGCCCCTTCTCAGTTAAATCCTCCCAGAAAAAAATAAAACATCTGAAACGAAGGGAGACGAGAGCCAGCCTGCGCGGTAACAAGCAAAATAAGGAGCTGATCTTACGCCAGCAAAACGGTTCAAGTCCTGCTGCTAAACTAGAGAAACAACGACCGAAAAATAATCTCAAAAACTAAAGCAAAACCCCAATCTGAGACAGGCGTAAGTAGGCTGGTTTCTAAGACCAGACAAATTCACATTTAGTGTGTAACGCTGGAGGAGATGGGAAATCCGCTTTCATGTCAGCATCGAGAGGCAGTGAGAGTGGGCTCAGCTGTGACTTTACCTTCCTTCTCCATGCCCTCCTGTTACTTCTCAGTTTTCCTACAGTGATTATTGTTACGCTTATGTCCGGGAGAAAAGGGTTCTTTTCCAAGGAGAGAAGACAGAATGGCTGCTTGGAGGAAGATGCTGCAATTCTTTAAGCCCTTTGGAAGTGGGGGCTGTAAGTTTCATTCTGTGGAGGAACTAACGAGGCCAGGACTCAGCTGCCGAAGATGCAGTCAGAGCCAGCCAGATGCCAGGTGACGGGAGGGTCCCAGCTGCTGGTAACAGCGCCCAGGGAGCAGAGTCAAAGGAACCCAACACAGAGAGCCGATCTCAATAAAGTGGAACTGCAGAGACAAGGGGGGTCGTCAGCTATGTGGGCACCCCAGTGAAATCAAGAATGAAAGAAATCTTCACACACAACGTTGGCCCCGGGGCCCCAAAGCTGTATCAGCCACTTACAGTCCTGTTAGGTGATAGATCTCATGTCACATCCTCGAATCACAACGAAATAAAAACTTTAAGAGAATAACTACAATAGGCCTGCATGTCAACTCAGGGTGAAACTGCATCACAGAGAAGCCCCCTCAGATATGTTCAGCTGGGGAAAGCAGAAGACAAGGCAAGTTCTTAGAAGCTACTAGAAAGAAATGTGAGAAGCCTGAAAATTAACCCTTACATCAGTCCTCACCCTTAAGACTTTGGAGAGTGGATGGAATTAGAGGGTTTTGATTTTTTTAAGATTTATTTATTTATTTAGACATACAGAACTGGAGTACAGGCCAGAGGTGCAGAGGTAGTGAGAGGCTTCGCCAGAGACAAAGTGGGGAGCAAAACAGGCAGATCGATGAAGTGCACTGCTGAGGGGAGCAGCAGGCGGGTCAGGAGAGGTCTGCCGCGCCATGTGGGTCAGCTCCAGGATCGGGGATCGAACTCATGCTGAAGTGGCTGCAGTGCTGAGTCCTAACCCGTTGTACCACCAGGGAGGGCCAGAATTAGAATTTAACACCTACTTCAGAGGACGGGGCCCAAACCAAACCAACCTTTAGAATATAGAAGGAAGAGATTTTAAAATGCTTAGACGACAGAACACAGTTGCTAGTGACATTTCACAGCTACCTGGATCATGAGAATAAATGAAGTCTTGCAAAAACATGGACGACCCTTTCAGAGGATAGGTTTGTTGCCTAGGCCTGCAGTAACAGATTATTACAAAAAGGGGTGCTTGGACCCTCCCTGGTGGCACAACGGATTAGGAAGCAGCACTGCAGGCTGGCCACAGCCCCTTCAGTGTGAGTTTGCTCCCCACCCTGTAGCTGACCCACAGGGCGCGGCAGACCTCTCCTGACCCGCCCACTGCTCCCCTCAGCAGTGCACTTCATCAGTCGGCCTGTTCTGCTCCCCACTCTGTCTCTGGTGAAGCCTCTCACCACCCCTGCACCTCTGGCCTGTACCCCAATTCTGCAGCATAAGTAAATAAATCTTATTTAAAAGTCTTCCCCCCCCCCAAAAAAAAAGTGCTTAAAACAACAAAAACTTGCCGCTGGAAGTCCACGTTCCATGGGGACGGCTTCGCTCCCCAAGCTCAGAGGGGGGCCTGTTCCCCCCGCTCTCTCCGGCACCTGCCCAGAACACTGGCTGTTCCCAGTTTGTTGCTAGCTCCAGGCTCCGCCTTCACCCTCACCAGCCTCTCAGCTGTGTGTCTCTGTGTGTCTCTTCTCTTCTTACCACCATACTGGACTTCGGGGCCACCCTAACCCGACACGCCTCATCTTAGTCCCTCACACCTGCAACAAGCCTGTGTCCAACCAAAGTTGCTGCTGAGGTTCCAGGCGGACGTGGGTGGGAGAGGGGCACTATTCAGACCGTCCCAGCTTAGTTCGAGACTGCTACCATTGGTGGAATTAGCCTCATGCAGCTGACTGGTTGGCATCGTGTGATTCATATATGTGCTCCATAGAGTTTCATGTGTCTCAGTCCAAGTGCCTTAGCCATGAAGGGCAATACTTGCCTCCATACGGGGACGCCCAGGAGCAGTCCTTGGCTGGAAAGGCGGTTTGGGCCAGGGGACAGGGACCCAGGAGCCTGTCCCTGGCTCTACAGCCTTCCTGTTGGGCTACAGTGAGGGGCTACCCCCGGAGCACAGGGTGGATTTGAAGTCAGACACCAGCGCTCTGGCCACTGTGTCTCTCTGTCTCCTCTCTTAGCAGAAACGGACCCTGGACTGGTTTCCTGTTGCTGCATAACAAATTGCACCACCTTTAGGGCTTAAAATGACACCGGTCACAAGCTCACAGTTCTGTGGGTCAGGAGTCCAGCCCCGGAGTAGCTGAGAGCACAGTCTGCTCGGCCTGCCGTTACCCACATTTTCCGTGAGGCCATGACAATGGCCAGCCCCTTAGGCCCTCCTGGAGGGTGACTGTCCAGCTCCGTCTAGACACCTACAGTCTCTTATGCCCTAGGTGCCACCACCAAGGAAGCGGGGTGTCTGCTCCCCAGCAGGCAAGGAAAGGCGAGGCATGGCGTAGGATAGGGCCGGCGACAGGGCAGGCTCGGGAGAGTCAGGGCTACCTGTGGGGCTAAGTGTCGCCAGGCGTGGCCTCCACCATTCAGAGCAACAGATACTTTGGGGGCTCCGAGGGCCGAAGACCGTTTTAACTTTGCATCTCCCTCCCGCAGGGAACCTAGAACAAGCCAACGAGGAGTTGCGGGCCATAATAAAGAAGATCTGGAAGCGGACCAGCATGAAGCTGCTGGACCAAGTAGTGCCCCCTGCGGGTGGTGAGTGGTCCCCTCTCTGCCCCCAGGCACGTGCGGGCTGGCCTGGTTTCTCGGTCCTTCCTTTCCTCCAGCACTGGCACCCTGGGGACGTGTGCGCCACCCTGACATGTGCTCCTGAGTCCCCTGGGCCTGCAGGAGGCTTGCTTCCTCCGCTGGAAAATTCTAGAATGGGATGCATGTCACAGAATGCCAGGGTAGAAATCTGGTCTAGTCCTGCGTTTCACAGATGGGGCATGCAAAGCCCTGGAATGTTCACAGAGCATCCAAGGAAAGTCTGCAGAATGTAGATTTGCCCTTAGGCCCTGGACTGAATGCTGCAGGAAATAACAGGGCCCTGCAAAAAGAATCTTGAGGTTCTCCTGAGATTCCCCTCATTGTTGAAATTCACTTTGTTTTTCCTGGGTCATTGTTTCTCAGCCCTATTAAACCAAGCCCCTTTATACAGCAAGTGCTTTACAATGCCCCTAAAAATCAGCTGTTTTTCAAAATATAAATGCTTAGGCACAATTATACCAGAAGTTTTCTGATTGCTTGATTTTTTTTATATTTATTTTATTTATTTGTGCATATAAGAACTGGGGTGTAGGCCAGAGGGCATGCTGTGACAGGATTCAGCAGAGACAGAACTGGTGGTTCTACTGAAATCCACTGCTGAGGGGAGCAGCGGGCAAGACAGGAGAGGTCTGCTGTGCCATGTGGGTCACTCCCTGGCCATGAAGCAAACTCAGGCCGCAATGGTTGGCGAAATCTTGATAGTGCTGAGATTTTTAACCCCTGCACCACCAGGGAGGCCTTACACCAGAAGTTTTAATTAATGAAATGCTTATGTGCAACCACGGAAGATAAAGTGGTTTGTACTTAAAGGAAATAAAACAATATTGAATTCTGGTGACAATTTACATTTGCCATTATGAAGTAAATGCATCTGCGTAAGAATACGTACACTCACAGCCATGCACACGTGTAGAGCAAATGGGATCGGACCCAGTGGGTCACACACGATGACCCAAGGAAGGTCAGATGCTGACAACCCAGATACCCAAGGACATTGTCTCCAGGGACACAGTTTCCAAACTGCAAACCCCTCTAGATCAAATTGAAACAAAACAAAGTGCAATCTTCTATCCCGTTGCACAGCAGATATATTCCTGGAAATCCCCGGATATATTAAAGTCATGGGGAAAAAATGTACTGTGTTCAAATGTAAAAACAAATTAGGTTCTTAACTCGGGTAATTATAAGCAGATTGTTCCTCCTCTTGGACAATCAGCCTCACACCTGCCAGCCCCACAAATTGAGCTGTTGTGCAAAGCACACTTGTGCTTTAAGGGGCTCTCTAAAGCCATGTAATGCACCCACAAAGCGCTGTGACATCTAAACACACTTCTTCAGAAGAGAATCACCTCACAGAATGCAGCAGGGCTGAGAACCTTAAGCCATTTTGATGAAGTTTGCTCAAAGAACTGAAGTTCTTAGGCGCTCCATAGCTGAGCTGAGGCCACGTGGCGAGAACCTTGCAGAATCAAGATTCAAACTCAGATTGAGGGGCCCCAGGATTCCCACAGCCTCCCTCCCTCCTGACAGGGGGCGCGGGGCTTCCCTCCCTCAGGGAAGAGGCCCTTGCCAGGTGAGACACCGTCCAGCTTTGGCTTCTCTGAAGGGACGACTAGGAGCAGGAGCCACATGAGCCCCTCCCGTCACTCCACCAGCTCGCCCCAGGCCCCGCAGTCACAGAGATCTAGGGGATGGAGCCAGGGGGGCGCTTGGAGGGTTTGGAATGTTCCCCGTGGAGAGTGGTTGGCTTCTCCAGTGCCTGGCTCATGTTCAGGACACAGGCGGGGGGCCTTGCAGCAGGGAGTTAGGCCACATGGTAAGAAAACCTAGCCTGCCTGGTTGCAAGAACCCCAACTTAGCCAGGAGGAAGACACTCTTCCACTCCTCTGCTGCCAAGAGCCTTTAAGCAGAATGGTCAGCTCTTACAGGGTGACCAGCCTAGCAAGGACCTCCAAAGGCTTGGGCTTGGGTCAGCGTTAGGAACGTCAGGAAATGTCAGGGTTTGTTGTTGTTGTTGTTGTTTTAAGTGCTAAGTACTTTGGACAACAGATTACTTTTTCTGTTCAAAAAAAAATGTGCTTATTTGCAAGAGCATTTGCATGAGGATCTCTGAAGAATCCTCTAGACACTAATAAAGGTGTTAACGCAGGGGTAAGTAGGCAGATGGGGCGGGAGAGACTTTTCACTCTACTTCTTTATACCTTGTCTCTCCAAACCATATGCGTGAAATCCAAAATCGAAACTTAAAAAATTAAAGAAAATGGCCCTCCCTGGTGGCGTAGCGGGTTAAAGCACAGCACTGAGAATCTAAAGCCGCTTCCGCATGAGTTCGATCCCTGCCTGCCTGGGAGGTGACCACATGGCGTGGCAGACCCCTCCTGACCCGCCCGCTGCTCCCCTCAGCAGTGTACTTCGTTGATCTGCCTGTTCTGCTCCCCACTCTGTCTCTGGTGAAGCCTCTCACCCTCCGCATCTCTGGCCTGTACCCCAGTTCTGTATGAATAAATAAATAAATCTTAAAAAAAAATTAAGAAAATGTGGCTGCTGACAAATAATTCACGAAGCCACGCTGCGTTCATCTGCTTGCCTCCAATCCTCTCTCCTCTCTGTTCTCTCAGATGACGAGGTCACGGTTGGCAAGTTTTACGCTACCTTCCTGATCCAGGAGTACTTCCGGAAATTCAAGAAACGCAAAGAGCAGGGCCTCGTGGGCAAGCCCTCCCAGCGGAATGCCCTGTCCCTGCAGGTGAGGGACAGGGCCCACACCGCCCGAGGAGGCCCGGGACCGTCCTCTGACCACTGTCCCGCTCGTCTCGCCCCTGTGGGCTGGAGGCCAGTCCCTGCAGCAAGCTGAGAGTTCTCTGCCTTTGGGGCGGGCAGCGCCATTCCCTCCTGCTGTGTCTCTCTCTCTCACACACACACACTCAGCCCTCCACTGGCCCCCGCTTGGCCCCAGTGCTCTCTGGAGTGTCCTTCAAGATGCACCTTCACTTTCCCGGCCGGGCCAGTGCATTCCTCCATTTTGGGGTGGACCAGAGGCCCCGACGCCCCCAGCCCGGATTGACATCCCACACCCCTTGCCTGCCTTGGGGGAGGCGGAGGCCGGGGGGGGCCCGGCAGTGGGCACCACGCCCTCACTGGCCTGGGTTTCAGGCCGGCTTGCGCACGCTGCACGACATCGGGCCAGAGATCCGACGGGCCATCTCTGGAGACCTGACCGCTGAGGAGGAGCTGGACAAGGCCATGAAGGAGGCTGTGTCTGCTGCCTCTGAAGACGACATCTTCAGGGTAGGCGCACGTGCCCGGGCGGAGAAGCCAGAGGGCAGGGTGATGCCCACACACCCGAGGCTGCAGCTCAGACCCGCCCCTGAAGCGCAGAGCAGCCTCGGGGGCCGTGGGTGCCCCCAGCGTGGCTGTGCCCCAGAGGGCAGGCACCTCCGTGCTGCCACGGCCTCGCCACCCACCTCCCCGCCCCGTCTCGCCCACAGAGGGCCGGTGGCCTGTTTGGCAACCACGTCAGCTACTACCAAAGCGACGGCCGGAGCGCCTTCCCCCAGACCTTCACCACGCAGCGCCCGCTGCACATCAACAAGGCGGGCAACAGCCCCGGCGACACCGCGTCGCCCTCCCACGAGAAGCTGGTGGACTCCACCTTCACCCCCAGCAGCTACTCCTCTACCGGCTCCAACGCCAACATCAACAACGCCAACAACACTGCCCTGGGCCGCTCCCCCCGCCCCACCGGCCACCCCAGCGCCGTCAGCACCGTGGAGGGCCACGGGCCGCCCTTGTCCCCTGCCATCCGGGTGCAGGAGGCGATGTGGAAGCTCAACACCCAGAGGTAAGCAGGAGGAAGGGTCCCCGAGGCCCACGCAAGGCCTCGTGTACCCCAGGGAGCCGAGACAAAGGGAGTTTGGCCCCACACCTGCCACGCACCCCTCGCACCCCTCGGCTGAGCCGGAGGCTGCTCCCCAGGCCCCAGCGAAAGAGCTAGGGGACACTGACTCCCGGCCCTGCCTTGGTTAAAGAGGCAGCCGCTCCGGGTGACCGCGCCCGCGCCCCTGGCCGGCAGCAGCCGGCGTCTCCAGGCCCTTCCTGCCTCCGTCAGCCCTAGCGGAGCCCTGGGCCCTGAGCTCCGGTCCTGGCCGACGACACGGCCTTCCCACGGACACCGGCTGGCCCAGCCTCTGCCCAGCCCGCCTGCCACCCCGATGAGGTGGACTTGGCGCGCCCCTGCTCTCCCGCTCCCACCCCTGGGGAGGGTGTGTGGGTGGCAGGGGCCCTCCGCAGGGCTCGCCCA
>NW_004567135.1:8938336-8941061 GCF_000260355.1 Condylura cristata | reverse complement strand
ACCCCCCACCCCGAACCCCGCTCACTCTCTTCTTGCTCCAGGATGCTCTGCTAGGGTGTGCTGGGACGGGAGGTGCCGCCTCTGCGCGCTGGGCCTGGGGCAGCCGGGGCCTCCAGGCTCTCCCTGCCCACACGGCAGCCCCGGCCCAGGCCGTGCTGGAGGGGGCAGACAGCTTCCTCCTCATTTTCGCCCTTGGTGTAGCTGCTCTTGCCGAGCAGGGCCCCAGGCCGGCCAGGCTGGCCCCAGCACCCCCGGGCCCGGGGAAGATCTCCTTTCCTTCCCTGCAGCTCAGAAAACAAATTGAGAAGTGTGAGTGTCTTTCTCAGTCCTGAAGCTGCTTCCATCCCAGGAGGCAGCACGTCTGTGCACCCCATGTCACTGCCCCTCGCGACACCCACGTCTCAGGGAGCAATTGGAAGCCCGTCAGGCCGCGCAGGTGCCGAGGGCAGGCGAGCAAACTGGCCGTCTGCCTACCTTACCCTCTGGGAGATGAGCCGGGCGCCCCAAAAGCGTTGCTGGGTGAATCCTTTGTTATGCATAGGGCAGTGTGCTCGCGCTGAATTCGGGGTGCTGCAGGCTTTGCCGAGGAAAGTGTCGGAGTTAGGTGACTACACACCCCTCCTCTGTCTGCCGCCCCTGCCCCTCATCCATGGTACTGTCTGCCAGTACCATCTGCCCCCAGCACATCTTCTCAAACATCTTAAGAAAGGCTCTCCGTGTCCGTGTCTCAGGACAGACGAGTGCCTCCCTCAGCGGGTATTTTCATAATAAACTCTACCCTGCGTTCGGTAAGAGAGGGGCATTTAGACAGGAGGCAGGAGACTCTTTGCTTCTCCCCACAGACACGTGCACCCACGAAATGGGTGCACGGTCCTTGCACAAAGTACGTGCTCACTAAACATCGGCTCCCCGCCCTTCGCGGAGGGTAAAGGCGCCCGGGGCAGGGAGCTGAGTAGAGAACAGCGCGCCCGTCCTGGCTGCAGGGCCCTCACGGCCGAGCGGTGGCTCCCGCACTGACCTTGCTCTTGCTGAGGACGGGCCATCCCGTCCTGCTCGCAGCGGCCCCCAGAAGGGAGTGGGCTGCCTGCCTGGATGCCCGTGCCCTGCACCTTGCCAGAGCCCTCCTGGGCCCCACCCGCGAGAGCCTTCAGGCCTCACCTGCCTTGCAGACTGTGGGGTGGCCGCCTTCTGTCTGGGCCCCCATTCCTGAGGCTCCCAGGCCCAGAGTCCAGGTGGGGACATGATCCAGCACTCAGTCCCGAGAGGATAAACCAGTGTTTTAATCCGATGCCCACGTGGATCTGAAGAGAAATCAGGCCTCGGCGTTCAGGGTCTGTAGGAAGGAAGCTGGAGGGTTGCAGCTAGAGTGGGGGCTGGGAGCTCCGAGGCCAGCGCTGAAGAGGACAGGAACAGGGTCCTCCCTGGTGGCGCAACGGGTCAGGGCGCAGCACTGCAAGCTGGCCGCAGCCACTTCAGTGTGAGTTCAATCCCCGGCCCCAGAGGTGACCCACAGGGCGCGGCAGACCTCTCCTGAGCCACCCGCTGCTCCCCTCAGCAGTGTGCTTTGTGAGTCTGCCTGTTCTGCTCCCCACTCTGTCTCTGGTAAAGCTTTTCAGAGCCCCTGCACCTCTGGCCTGTACCCCAGTTCTGTATGCATAAATAAATAAATCTTTAAAAATATATATTTAAAAGAATTTTTAAAAAAAGAAGAAGAAGATAGGAACAAAGTGGCAGAAAGCCTGGCTCAGACGGACGCAGCCCAGCCCAAGGCACTCGCGGGGCGTGGGCGCCTCAAGCTTGGCAGGGGCTCCAGCTCGCGCCCCCTCAGGAGAACAAAGCCCTCTCTGTGCGGCTCCTCTGTGCTCCGCCCGGGGCCCAGTGCCAAAGTCAGAGGCTTGTCAGAATGTGCCAGGAGCGCCTCGCCTCTGTGCAGTGCGTGCCCGAGGCCCAGCTGGCCGCAGTGGAGGGAAGGGGGCGCCCTCTCGGGGCCACCCCGCCATCTGGGGCACAGCCCAGCACCTCTGCAGCGCAGCCCTCCCCCCATGCCTCATCCCATCTGCCCGCTTGCAGGCAGCCTCCGAGTGAGGCAGGGCAGGCGTCCGAGAAACAGGCGGCGGCCGAGTGCCTTAGCCGGGGTGACTGAATGGGGTCAGAGCTCAGAGCTCTTGCATCCTAAGCCCGGGGCCCCTCTCCTCCACCAAACCTAAGGCGCTCCCGTGGCCCCCCGCTCCGTCAGCGACGGCGGGAAGGAGAGAGAGGCGGGTGGTGGTGCCTGTGCGTACATGGGTGTACATGCGTGTGCCTGTGTGGGTGCAGGGGTGTGCGTGCATGCTGGTGTGTGTATCTGTGGGTGAGCGTGTGTGTACACGTGTGGAGTGTGTGTGCGTGTGGGGTGTGTCACGCGTGTGGGTGCGTGTGTGCGCGGCTCCTTCCGGGCTGAGGCCAGGGAAGGCGGCTGGCCGACGCTGACCCCTTCCCATCCTGGACCTGCAGGTGCCACTCCCGGGAGAGCCAGCTCGCCATGGTGTGCCAGGAGGCCTCTCGAGAGGACACCTATGAAGTGAAGATGGGTGAGGACGCCGAGTACTGCAGGGAGCCCAGCTTGGTCTCCACAGAAATGTGAGTGCTGCTGCTTTCCATTCCTCCACTGTGGGGGGACAGGTCCCCGAAGGCCCTCCCCTGGGCGTGATGTGGGGGTGGGAGGTCACCTATGCAGAGCCTGGTC
>NW_004567135.1:8934145-8937781 GCF_000260355.1 Condylura cristata | reverse complement strand
CCCGGGGCCGGGGATCAAACTCACATTGAGGCGGCTGCGGCCAGCCTGCAGTGCTGCTTCCTAAGCTGGTGAGCCGCCAGGGAGGGCCATGTCGGGAAAGCTTTTAAAAGCCGTGCCTTCAACTTTCCAACTGTAGCAAGCAAGTCGCGAATGTAGCCGGCAGCTGGGCAAACGCACCTGTATTTACAATTGGACAAACGTTCCTGAGAGGACTCCCGACACGCTCCAGCAGAGGGCGCTGTGGGCAAACAGGCCGAGCCGTCAGGGCTGGAATTTTTTGAGTTGGTTCTTTAGCTGCAGCTCTGGACCCAGTAGAAGACTGTGGCACTGGTCAGTGATGACCAGCGGTTTCGTCTGCATTTGATTAAGTTTACTTTCTTATGCCGTCATTCATTTTGGGACACTATTTGCTTTCTCCCCTCGGTGTAGTCCCTGTAATTCTCCCTCCACCACAGCCCCCCGAAGTCCCTCACCCCAGGCCTGCTGCCCCCCACCCGCCCCGTTTTGACCCCTCCCCTCCCTGCCCCCCCTCTACCGCAGGCCTCAGATCTGTAGTCAGCTTGCAAGTTTTGTCTTTTTTCCTGACCCTCTGTCCGGACTTTCTCTGTTCCACCTGTAAATGAAGCCATCCAACGGTTTCCTTTTTCCTTCTGGCTTATGTCACTGAGCATAATTTCTTCCAGCTCCATCCATGTTGCAGCAAATAATATGAGTTTATCTCTTTTGACCTGAGTACTGTTCCATTGTGTCTATAGACCAAAAAGTGGGGTTTTCCTTCACAAAAGGAAAAAGCAAACTGTTTTCTGGAGTAACAGCTAATTTCACGGGGACACTCAGGGGTCCGTGGCCTCCAGAAGCAAGCCCCTGAGTCATCTGTTTCAGGTTCTCCTATCAGGATGATGAAAATCGACAGTTGACACCCCCAGAGGAAGACAGAGATGTCCGGCAGTCTCCAAAGAAGGGTTTCCTGCGTTCTTCCTCACTCGGTAAATAAACACACCGCACTCTTCAGAGATGGCCGGAGAGTGGTCATCTGAGAAGGCACTGGCCAGGCACATGGGGGTGACTGAGAAACCATGTGTTCAGCCTCACACCCCACACAAAGGACTGGGCCATTCCCAAACCGGGAGAAAGAACTCCAGGGACAGGGCTTGCTGGGATGGGACCTGGATATATGATGCATGGTATGTCCCAGAGAAAGGAGGGATAAGAGGCGGCATACGTCTGGGGTCACCATCATGTTCCTCGCCCCAGCCTGGGTAGGCGCCATTGTAGACCTTGTCTGTTCCTGCCCTTGGTCAGCTCTGTGGCTGTTTCTTAGGTCGAAGGGCCTCCTTCCACCTGGAATGTCTGAAGCGACAGAGGAACCAAGGAGGAGACATCTCTCAGAAGACAGTTCTGCCCTTGCATCTGGTTCATCATCAGGTAGCCCACACTTTTGGTCACCCCCTAGTGAGGGGGGCAACCCCGTGATTATGGAGGTACCGGTCTTCCTGTCTCAGATTGCTGCTACCACCACCCTGCCCCAGCGGCCCCCAGGTGAGGGCCTCTGCGTGCGGGGTGGAGGCCTAGGAAACACCAGTGAACGGAACTGGGACGGGCCCACCTCGCCAGGATCCACCTGAGCCTTCTCCTAAGAGTGGCACAGATGTCCCCTCCACAGGCGTTGGCTGACACTCCGGGATGGCCCCCTAGACACTTAATCCATTTAAATGCACAAAATCCGCCCACTGGAATACAGAAATGATCAAAAATCTGCCAGCGACATGGTCAGGAGTAGGAAATGATTCCAAGGAAAACAGGTCCGGGGAGTGAACGGATGAACTATCTCTGGCGTGGCTCACTCCCTGAGACACCAATACGAAACGTGTCTTAGTATCTCGGAGCCAGGGGACATTTCAGAGGATGAGCTAAGGTCACTGGTTTTCCTCCACACAATTAAGGTGTAGCCAGAGTCTTCCAATCTTTTTGTCTTTCGTTGTCTAGTCCTTCACCACAGGCCTGTGCTTGGAGTGACATTTTTTTACCCTAAGGGCATACAAGTGCTGAATGTGTGGTCAGCTCAGAGGGCCAGTGTGGCTCGGCTAAGGTGAAATTATTTCAGTTCAAAGAAATCTGTGTGGCTTCGCCTGAATACATAATATCTCCGCTGAACTTTCTGGAATATGTAGCATAGCTTTACACTCTCCTCGGGGCCCCAGAGACCCCAGGACCTGAAGCTGAGGACCATCAAGAGCCGCGGGCAGGAGAGGCTGGCCAGCGAGGCCACTGTGTGCAGCTGTTGGAGCTTCCTAGAAGCCCACATCACGCATGTGTTCTTAGGCTGAATGCAAGAAACTGCAGCGTGTTCTCCCCGCGGTTTGCTGTGCCCCTGCACCCCACACCGCGCTCTCTGCCTCCCAGGCCTGGCTCCCCACCCCCAGTGTCGCTCCCACAGACACAGCAGCGAAGGCCGGGGTGGGGGGCCGTGACCCCCAGCACACTCAAGCACAGGTGCAGGCCAAAGACGCAGAGTGTCGCAGCTTCGCAACTATGCAGCATCAGACGCTCACGGTGGTTCTGAGGCCAGCTGAGCCCGAGAGCATCAGAGCGTTAGCAGCGGCTCTAGCATGTGAACGTGTACATGATCGGTCCTGGCTCGGTCACCCCTTACGATGCACAGACCTCGTCTCACTTGAGCGCACACCAGCCTTGCCAGGCAGGTAGGAGATGAAGCAGGCATCATTCTGTCTCTGTCTACAGATGAGAAAACCAGAAGCAAAGCTCACCCCACTCACAGGCCACAGGGCGGTGTGCAAGGCCCTGGGCCGCTTGGGCCCCTAGCTGAACTTAGGGGAGGAGGAAGCCACGGCAGACTGCAGTGATCCCAGGATCTTCAGGAGGGTAGAAGCTTACCCTGGGTCTGATGAGGTGGGCGAGCGCCATGGGGGTGGATATCTCCAGCCAGTGGAACTTGCTGGAACCAATACCTGCTAAGGAAGCAGAGGCCTGGGCCATTTTGCTCGGAGAATGCCCCCATAACGCCTGATCTCGTGTCTCTGCAGGCCTTGGCAGTGGCGGGCCTGAGCCCCCTCCTCCAGAGAAGCCATTCCCCCACTTCGTTCCCCAGGCCGTGCGCCACCCCCCCGGCCACCCCCGGCAGCCGAGGCTGGCTCCCGCAGCCCATCCCCACCCTGCGGCTGGAGGGGGCCGAGTCCAGCGAGAAACTCAACAGCAGCTTCCCGTCCATCCACTGCGGCTCCTGGGCCGGGGAGCCCGCTCCCTGCGTGGGGGGCAGCAGTGCCGTGCGGAGAACCCGGCCCGTGTCCCTCACTGTGCCCAGCCAGGCCGGGGCCCCGGGGCGGCAGTTGCACGGCAGCGCCAGCAGTCTGGTGGAAGCGGTAAGTGGCGTGGAGCCCAGCGCAGAGGGGCAGGTCGAGGGCAGCTGGGCCACCTCGCATGGAGCACTGGGAAGGGAGGGCTGGTCCCGGCCAGCAGGGCCCTCACTCTCAGGGCCGGCGCCAGGAAGGCGTGCAAGGCAGAAAATTCAGGCCACGCAAGATGCTCTTGGCTTCTGTAGGGCGGGGCCTGGTGCAGAGGGAGAAGGACCCTTCTGGGCAGCATTCCCTGCCATGGGCCGGGGGTCCCCAAGGACAT
>NW_004567135.1:8922108-8934045 GCF_000260355.1 Condylura cristata | reverse complement strand
GGGGTCCCCAAGGACATTCCCTGCCATGGGCCGGGGGTCCCCAAGGACATTCCCTGCCATGGGCCGGGGGTCCCCAAGGACATTCTCTGCCATGGGCCGGGGGTCCCCAAGGAGCCCACTTGCACAAGCCAGTAGGCTTCTGTGCCTGCCGTCGAGGCAGGCGTGTTCTGGCTGCATTTGTACACCTGAGCTTCTCCAGCCTGGTTGCTCATTGGAATCACCTGGGGAGCTTCAGCGGCCTGGGACAAATCAAATGGACGTTTTTAAAGCCCTGTGGTGATTCTACTACACAGCCAGGGCGGAGACCAGGGGCCAGAGCAGGAGTGCTGTGTGTTTCACTGTCCTCCACCCTGTTCGAACATCTAGTGCCATCCTGGCTCCACCTTTTAGAGGACTTTTGGCAAAGTGTCCCAGAGGAGGACACTCAGGTGGGCGAGGTCCTGTAAGCCGATCCATACAAGAGCTGGTGGAAGGCACTGGGGCAGCTGGCGAGATGCCCGCCCGAGAGCCTCTGATGCCGTGTCGGACGTGTCAGGATCCCCTGGCCGGGCATGCGGTCTCGAGGGCAGGAGTGCGTGGCTAGGTCAGCCTGCAGGGAGTGTTCAGTGCATGGAGGTCAGCTTTCCCAGCAGAGCCTTCTAGGAGGGCTCCCCTGTAAGAGAGTGAGCCCCCTCGCTGGGCACAGGCAAGCAGAGACAGCGCCCCTGCTGTCTGCAGGCCCGCAGCCGGGAGGGGTGCACAGCCCAGTCCTGGCTAACGCCAAAGCTCCAGGAGGCTTCACTCGGCCTTGGTGACCCTCGCTCAGCGCACAGCTGAGCGAGTCCTGCATGTGCTGTTCAAAGTGCAGGGGCAGAGATACAACTGGAAACTAGGGCTCTGCTCTCCTGGCTCGCTCTGTGGAAAAGAGTGGCTGAGAGCAAACAGGTAGTGAGGTGTCAGCAAGCGGGGAGTTGCAGGGGAGCGGGGGGCGGGGGGGAGCAGGAAGAAAAACTCAGCAGATGAGGAAGTAGAAAGTGATGGAGGCCGGAGAAAAAGTGACGGGGGCTGATAAACTCACCTGGGAGGAGAGTGTCCTCGCTCCACGCTCTGGCCCACCCCTCGGCGCAGCCCTGGGAAGGAGGGAGAAGCTTTGGGATCACCTGCAATTGTCTGGGGGCAGAAAGGGGCAGTGCATCGCCGTGCTCGGCACAGTCACACCCCAGGACCCCGAACCCCGGAAAGGCAGCCCGCTGGCAGAGGCACAGTTGGCATTTTCACTGAGAGAGAGCAAACGTTTCTTGGAAAGGATTAGATGGGGGCATCTAGATGCCAAGAGGAGAAAACCAGGGCAGGTGTGGGGGGGGAAGGGGGTCCTGCCTGCTAGACAGCCCAGCCACACCCCGAAGTCCCTCTGGGACCCATGGTGTCACGTGTTTGGTGACTGCACCCCCAGACATCTCCCTGCCACCCGGCCTCCACACCCCGGAGACCTGCCCCCTCTCTGCTCCTGCCCCATGCGCACACCCGGGTAGGCACACACGTGCTCGTGTGGACACGTATGTGTGCACCTGTCAGCATGTGCGTGCACACGTGTCGTGGCCACACACTCGTGAGCACGCTGCATGTTCACACACACCTACATGCTGCCTGAAGTCCCCGCCAGAACCCCCTTGGCCCAGCCCGAAGGAAAGGCTAGCAGTCCCAGGAATAACGCTCCTCTTTGGTTCTTCTTATGGCCCTCTGTCTCCACCCCTCTTCAGGTCTTGATTTCAGAAGGACTGGGGCAGTTTGCTCAAGATCCCAAGTTTATCGAGGCCACCACCCAGGAGCTGGCTGACGCCTGCGACATGACAATAGAGGAGATGGAGAACGCGGCCGACAACATCCTCAGCGGGGGCACCCAACAGAGCCCCAATGGCACCCTCTTACCTTTTGTTAACTGCAGGGACCCGGGGCATGACAGAGCAGGGGGTGGGGGTGACGAGACCTGTGCGCCCAGCCTGGAGTGTCGAAAGAGCGAGGAGGAATTCCAGGACAGCAGAGCCTGCGTGAGCAGCCTGTAGTGGCCAGGGCTGGGGAGATGCTGGGTTTTTTATTTGTTTCAATGTTCCTAATGGGTTCGTTTCAGAAGTGCCTCACTGTTCTCGTGACCTGGAGTTAACCGGAACAGCGTCTTCATTCATTTCGTTGGGACAAGACGCAGAGTTGGGTGGTGCGGAGCGTCAGCTTTTCAGGGGGGAAGAAAGCAGCAACCCCAGTTTGTGTCCACAGAGGTAGAGTGGTGAGGAGCAGGTGCAAGAGTCGAGTCAGGGAGGCCGAGCCCGGGCGACGCCTGCCCGCCCTCCTGCTGTATTTCAGGCCCTGCGCCAGGAACCGGCGGCCGCCTCCGTGCATGACAGAGAACCTCAGCTTCCTGCGGTAGCCCTCACCAAAAGGACCCTATGTCAAACGGGTGTCTTTCAACTTTGCTTGTAAAAAAAAAAAATCATTTTGCACATACTCTGTATGAGCCTCACTGTCTCCATAGACCAGGGCCCTGCGGATCTGCAGAAGGAAGTGGAGGCGTCACGTCAGCAAACCCCCCACCCCAGAGGGAGGAGGAAGCAGCGCGGGGCGGGGCTGGGGCCAGAGGCGAGTGGGCTGGGGGCGAGGGGCAGGGGCGTGAGCCGCGTGGCCGCTTCGCGCCGGCCCCCACCTCTGTCACCTGCGGCGGGACCTCCTGCCTCGGCCACACGGGCCCCGGGCCCCGGGGGCCAGCGTCAGGGCGAGCATCTGGTTCAGCCCACGGGGCGGCGCCGCCCGCTCAGGGCAGGTGGTGCTGAGCTGCTGTGGAGCGTTCTTTCGTGTTGTGGCTTGATAGTTTTCTGAACAGCATGATGCAGTGTTGGGTTTCTTGTTTGATTTGGGTTTGGATTTTGTTGTCTTGTTTTTTTGTTTTTCATTTTGTTTTCCCAAGGGCAGGGGAGGAAGAAGAGTGTTTACATGGTTGTGTAGCCGCCCACTTTACAGTTTTCACTTTGGCAAATGTAAAGAGGGTTTGGTTTTATTGTGTTATTTAAACGGTGTGGTTTCCCTTCTCTACGGCCAGTTCAACAGCGCTGCTGTAGGAGAGTCGTGCCCACCATGAGTATGCCCAATAATTTGTTATCATTTCCTTAGGTAGCAACAAAAAATTTTTGGTTTGATTTTACAGTTTAAAGGTAATCCGCAATGCACTTGAGATGGTCTTGCACAGATGGGTGACTGAGTTCGGTTCTTTTTCAAACTGGGTGTGGTGGCGGGTGCTGGGAGAGGAAGCGTGTGTGCGAGTCTGTGTGTGTCACTTGTGTGTAGTGGGCCGTCTGTGTGCACGTGTCGTGTGTGCATCCGCACCCACGCCAGAGCGCGCAGACCAAGGGCGAGTACACAGCTTCCCCTTGCAGGTTTAACTGTGGGGAGATTGGAATCTGGGGCCATTTGAAAGCAAAAACAAACCACTGTCTCTGCTTCTGAAACGGGAATCAGTAACTCTTTGCATTTTCTGTCCCACAAGATATGCAAAAACAATGCAATAATATTCATTTTAAAAATACAATTGTGAGTTGTGTTGGCATTAAAACTGTATTTTAAAAAAAAAAACCACAGAAATTTAAGGAAAAAAAAACTCAAGAAGGCATTTTGCTTCGATCTATTCCGTGTAATGTTTTATTGCATCGATAATGTTTCTGTTGAAGAAACCGTTATACTTGAATTCAGGTCAGTTTCAGTATTTTACAAATATTTTTTTAAAACTGAATTGCAATTGTGCCAAGCGAATATAATGAATTGAATTAAGTTTGTTTTTGAATTCACTTCTTGTATATTTTGCTGCATGTAAGTAAATCATTTTGTATTTGGAGTGTGACAAGCTTTACCTTGAACTCTTAAGTGCTTTTCTATATGTGGTCGGGGGAACAGGAACAATTTTTCTTTTAATTTGTACAATGAGCAAAGGCATCGCCAGTGTAAATCCTGACTCTGCTATCCACAAACAGGTCTGGACATTACTGTTTTGCATATCTTGTGTTCGCTTCTATTTCCCTCAATTTTTGCGCAACTGTGTGGTAGGGCTTGCTGAGCTTCATCTTGCTTGGCGAGACCGGGACGTGTGTGATCCCGATCTCCACTCCCTTCTCGGCTCCCGTCTCTGATTTGGAATTTCTCTAAGCACAGCCCCTCACCAGGAGGGGTGCAAGGGTGCAGCCTCTCTCCTCACCCTCCTGGTGTCATCACAGAGGAGGCGGCTGGCTTTTCTGTTCACTCCCACTGTACAGCCCTTCTCCCTGGTTTCTGCAGGGCTGGCCAGGCTAGAGGAGAGCGGGCCGGTTGGAGGGAAGGCAGGCCTGGCTCCTGACAGCCGCTCTGTGCAAGCTCAGCCAGCAGCGGCCAAAGAAAGGCAAAACTGGGCAAAATCTTGGCCCGTCCGAGTCCAGTCTGTCTGACTTATTGCTCCATCCTGTCCTTGCTCAGGCCAGCCCTCACCCTCAGGTGTGTGGTAGCCGTGGAGGGGAGCAGGACGAGGGAGGAAGTCCGGGAGCTCACAGAGGTGGTGGAAACAGCTGTGGGGAGAGGCCTAGAACATGACTCCAGAACTGTCATTCCTTCCCATGGGTCTCAGCAGCGATGGTTAGAAGGGGCTGGGGTGGGGGAAACAGGACCCAGCCCTTCATCTGAACGGCGCATTGGCTCTCCGCCGGGGCCCCTCAGCCCTCTTAGCAGGAAACACACGCGCAGATGTCCATGCCTCGGTGAAGCTGAGCTTTGCGTTCACAGACCGGCCCGTGAGATCTCCCCAGACTAACTTCCACTTTGGAAACAAGCGCTGCCTCGCTGCCTCGTGTTTCTCCAAACCCAGCCCCATTCACATTTTCTCGGTCCCTTTGCAGTGCCCTCAGGCTCTTCTAGAAATCACATCTAGATGGCATCCTTTGCCCAGGTTGCCAAAACATCTGCCACTGTGGTGCTGAGATTGTAGGAACACGTGTCCTGGGTTGGTGTCTGGCTCTCCCTGGGCATGGAACCTTTGGGTACAAACTTGGAATCTTCCTTGAACACACACACTCGACCCTTACCTAGTGCCCTCTTCTTATCCCTCTGAACTTTTCATCCATATGATGAAGTCTCAGCGGCCAGCGTCCTGGGCTCTGAGCTGGGCTCACGTCAGCGCCTCCAGCACCTGCCCTCGTACGGACCCTTCACCTCCACCACTCAGCCCGCAGTCTCCACTCTCCTTGGTGGTCAAAACCATCAACATCAGGCCTTTCTCCCTGTACCTGCAAGAATGGTGTCAGTCACAGGAGTAGCTTGCCTTGTGCTGCTGTGAAGGGAAAGCAGTCTGGGTGGAGATCCCTTGTCTAGAGCGAGGGGCCTCTCCTAGCCTGGCACACGACTGATGAGGGTAAACATGACATGCTACCCCTTGTGATGACAGACTGGTAAAATAGGTCATGAGGTCACCCTCACGCACGGCGCACTTGCCAACTAAACAGAACTTTCCCCAAGACCTTGTAAAACAGTCGTGAAACCCTCTGGAAACCAGAAGGTCATGAAGCGCAGTTGAAGTGCTAGACTTTGGGAAGTTCTCTTTATTTGTCCTCTGACTTTTTTATTTCCATGCCTTTTAATAATTATTTATATGCATGGCTCCACTCAGCAGAGACATTTCTAGCCGTCTCCTTTCTGCCTATTCCTAGAAGATTCTTTTGGTCTTGGCATAACAAAAAAAAATAGGAGGCTCTTTCTTACACATTGGCCTGATCCATGAATTTCTCTGCATCAGAAGCTACTCGTTAGCGCCCCCTGTCATTTTCTCGGTTGGCAGGGCTGAGAGATGCAAGCACGAAGGAGCAAGACCTCTCATCTGTCATGGTTCCTCCTCTGTGTCCCTGGTTCCACATTGCAGGGCTTTGCCCAGAGTGAGGCTGCCCATCAAGTTCCCCTTCCAGATCTTCTGAGCATTCAGCTACAGGCAAGGGAACAGCAGAAGACGTGTGTCTCTCAATGCTAGAGCAAAGTCTTGCTGAAAATGAAACGCTTGGCAGGCAGCAAGAAGATAGAGAGTTTTCGGGGTTGCTGCAGGCCCATAATCCCCAGAAATATCGTACAAATTTAGATTGGGCATAGGTAGAGCTCTGGTAACCAGGGTGTTTGGCCTCCTCCCACCATAACACTGATTGCAACTCCACCCCTGGGAGAACTGAGGTATCGCTGTCTTTGCGACAGGAGTTATTTAGCTAAGAGTCGAGGAAGGACGATCTGGTAGGATGACCCATTTTTAAGCTACAGGTTCGTCAAAACTTGATAAAGTCTGGTTTATGTTTTCAAAGACTTGGTTATGGTCTGGGGCAAGTGCCAACAGAACTAAGAAGTGGGGGGCCCCAAAAAGGGCAGGTTTGGGATCCCCATGTGTCCAATCCCTCCCTCAGTGTGGGAGATGCCTCAATGATCTACTTTGGAAGAGAAGAAAAATTAAATCTTTCTCTGGCCTTGTTTTCCCACTAAATCCATCCCTGGCAGCTGCACAAGTATCCTCCCCCCTCTTTCCTCTCCCTCCCCCTGTATTAACCGGTGCGCCCTGGAGACAGGCTCCTGCTGGAAGACTGGAAGGAGGCCCTAGCCTCTCTCATGATGAAGCGCTCTAGAGCTCCACCAGAGGAGATACAGGGCGAGGGAGGGAAGGAAATCTACCCACCCCCGGCTTTGCACTCTGATCCCACTTCCTGCACCAGGCCCCCTCCTCCCCAGACCCAACCCCCCAGCCCAGTGTAAGAGGCCAGACTCCAAGGAGTCCCGCGTATAAGTGCACATCCCCACCTATTTTCTTTGTGAAACCAGTTGTGGTTTCAGCATTATTTATTTTTATTTCAAAACAATGAAGTATCGCTGTGGAGACAAGTACCCGGATGACAGTAAACGGGTTTCTGTCAGGCCTCCACATTGTTGGGGAGGTACTTGAACACCACACATACATGCATATGCTCACACACACCTACTTGCACACACACCCTACTCACATACACACACACCCACTCACACACACACACACCGCTCTCACACATCCTTACCGGCCAAGCTGAGCGCTCAACAAGCAGTTTTCTCCTCCTCTCAGACAAGTGAGCACTGTGTAGCGAGAAATGGACAGAGAACTACAGTAACTTCCCTGGGCAGAATTAGTGTATGTGGCCACTAATTGTTATAAAATAAATATGCGCTAACTACGCTGAGGAAATTCTGTTACTCCTAAAACCCCAACTTTTCCTCACAGGGCTTGAAGAGGCTGGCTCCACGGCAGATGGTGTGAGCGGTGAGGACCAGGCTGGCGGCTGTATTAGAAAAGCCACTTTACCGGCCTCCAAAGGGCATTTAGTGATTGCAGAGAATATGTTCAACTGAACTGAACAAGCCAATTCAACATGGAGAACACTCAGAGTTAGGGCCGCCCAGGAAAACCCCCCAAGTTTCTACTCGCAAAAAGGAGGACGAGACAGGCTAGATAAACAAACCTTGAGCTGTTGCATCCCCAGAGTCAAACCCTCTCCCTTCAGGTGAAAGGCTGGACTTCCGCAGGCGTACCCCCTTAGACGGGCATCCCATACACCCCACTTTTCAGAATCCAAATAATCGGACTCATGTAAGACTCTGAGAAAAGGTAGATGGCAATTCAACTACGGGTCAGACATTTATTAGCAACTTGCCAACAAGACCACTCCGGTGCGCCTCCGCGGGAAATGCCTCACGCCGACATCTCGCGGCCTCGCGGCACAGGGCTTGAAAGGAGGGTCCTTTCTCTGTGGGAACATGTGGGAACGGACAGGGGAGCTCCTGCCCGCCGCTTAAGCCTGAAGAACGCTTGTTCTGATGTTCTTGGAGCCTCAAATTTATCGCAAGGGGTTAAGTAGAAAGTGAGCCGGGCCAGGCTCAGTGCCGGGCCTGCAGCAGGCGCCAGAACCCACAAGCCTGCAGCGGGGGAGAGGGAGACAGGAGCTCTCCCTGAGGAGGCCTTTAAGGAGGCCGAGGCAGGCGGGGTGGGCGGGGCCTTACCAGACCCCTCCCTGGGCCCAAGGCCTCCCCAGCTGCAGAAGCTACCCTGAGACTGGCAGGGAAAGCACAAAACTTGAGACTTGAGAGCAGACAGCTGGCAACCAACAGCCCTGTGGTAAGCGCTCCTTACGTAGGTATGTCCAGGGTCCTGCCCCCACGCCCCCCACCACCAGGGCGCAAGTTGCACCCCAAACCCCACAGAGGGAACCCATCTCTTGACTTCCCAACCAAGTTAGGCGCCGCTCAGTAGCCGCTGGCCTGCCCAGAACATCAGCGGTTCTCGTGTGGACAGGTGTGGGCAGGACGCGATGGCGGGACCGGAGGACGACCTGTGGAAACACGCACAGTTCATTAAGAAAGAGGCGGCAGGTCCTGCTTGTGGAGCGCTGGCTGCCTGCGACTCTCTCATCACTCTGTTTTAATACCCAGAGCTAGTAGCCTTCCATGAAGAGGCTGCAGGTGAAGCCCCACCCCCGTCTCCGCGGCCTTCCGCTCCCGCCCAGCGTCGGCCCCCAAATCCGCTTGGGTCACGCTTGTTCAGACAGAAGCGGGAAGGTGAAGGGGCCTCCATTGTCACCCCATGCCTGCCACCCACCCCACTTGCTGCACCCTCACACTGTCCCCTCCAGGCTCCACGACGCCACAGCCGCCTGTGGTAAATATCGTTGTACAGTTTGTAATCATCAATAACCCCGTGGTCAAAGGCCTCCCTGGTGGCCTTCTCACCTTGAGAAGGCCAGGGAGTCTGGAAGGGGTAACCTTTCAGGAGGAGCTGCTGGGTCATCTCTGTGTGAGACACTATGTATATTCCTGTAAGATTGCATTTTTATCTAAGGAATGATGTTATTTAAAAAACAAACAAAAAAAAACACAAAAAACAAGAATTGCAAATAAATTTCTTAACAATGCTACATCGGTTCAATTGTATCTTCCCTCTTCCATATTCCTTCTCTTCGCTGTTTCCTGGAGGTCACAAAAATACAGCTGACTCAGGTTCCTGTCTCAGCTCTTCCCAGAGGGAGGAGGTTGGCGGGAACCATGGGAATTCTGTGTCCAGCTGTAGGTAACCGTTACTCTTATATCAGTCACTTCACCGTCCCACTTCCTTCCAGTGCAAGGGGTAAGGGACAGCTGGTAAAGAGTCGTCAGGAGAAAGAAGAGGAGGAATTAAATGGATAAGCCATAGACAGAAGTACTGTCCGCCAAGTAATTTTGGAAAGCACAAAACTGGTTTGGAATGAATGATGGGAAGAAGGGCGGAGGAAAGGGTGGGAGAGAAGAAGGAGGGGTAAAGAAGATCACAGGAGTATAAAAATGCAGGGTTTTTTCTTCTGGCTGTGGAAACTCAACCTGAGTCAGTCAGTGCTTCTAGAATAGTTCCCTCTGTGAAAATAATTTGTTAGATACAGAAATATCTATATCTTTGTGGATGCAATTATAAGAACAGAAACCCTACCCCTTCGTCCCATGGATGATAAGGTCCTTTCAGGAATTATGGACATCACCCAACGCCCTCTCCTCTCCACAAGAGCCTCCCCGGCCTCTGGAGATGAGGGTGTAGGAAAGGAAAGTGGAGTGGAAGGCTGGAGAGCAAAGGACCCATCTCCTCTGACCCCACAAGGTCAAGCCCGCCACTGTCATGACACTCCCTCCATCCTCTCCAAAGTACCTTAACTTAGAGGCCAGCCGATGGCTGACAGCGTGAAGGAAGAGTAAAGAAGAAAGATTCCTCGGTGTTCTGGAGTGACCTGAACTTTAGACATTCTTCAAACCTAACCAGGCGGCAGTCACCTCCAGAAATTCTACCGAACAAGCTCAAAACGCCAGGCTTATTTTCAGGAAAGGCCAGGGTTGGAACTACGTTAGTGCCAAGCTGACCCTATAGGTCACCTACTGCCCTGAGCTAGGACTGCCGCGAATAAAGAGGCCTCAGTCCTACCCAGACCTTGTGAGGAAGCCAGGAGGGACATGTGACCGGGAGAAGGCAGAGGGCCAGCTGGTACTTAGTGGACAGTCCCCTTACCTCTGGCCCCTGAGTCAGGTATCCGCATAATTACCAGAGTGGCCTTTTTAAACAAATCACATCACCTCACATTCCTGCTCTCAGCTGCATGGATTAAAATTCAGTCTTACCATGAGTTAAAAACCTTCCATGATCTGCCCATGTACCTCTCTGCTCTGTCATCAATTCCCACCCCCCACACTCACCCACCCCCACTCCCAGCTATACTGGTCTTTGTGTCTAGTAAATACAAACCATTAATTCACGCCTCTGCCAGTGACCAGTGCAACAGTGTACTGCCTCTCAGCGTGAAATGGACGCTTCTTTACCTGCTTTGTGATGCTGGGACTTGACCCTCTACCTCTGGCTCAGGCAGCAGAGATGTGTTGGCAACAGATGGCACTGAAGAGGCCCTTTGCCGTGTAAAGGGCTTTTTCTTTCCCCGTTCTGCTGCTATTTTTTGTTTTAAAGATTTATTTATTCATGCATACAGGGGTGCAGGCCAGAGGTGCAGGAAGTGGGAGGCTTCACCAGAGGCAGAGTGGGGAGCAGAACAGGCAGATTGATGAAGTGCACTGCTGAGGGGAGCAGCGGTCTGTTGCTCCATGCGGGCCACCTCCCTGCCTAGGGATCAAACTTGTGCTGCAGTGGCCATGGAGAGCATCGTAGTGCTGTGCTTTAACCCATTGTGCCCCCAGGGAGGGCCCTGCTGTTATTTTTAAACACGGTGGCCTGTGGGGAGGTTGGTGAGGGCCTGGGGCTTCACCTCAGCTGGATTGCAGCCTAGCGCCAGCCTGCAGCTGCCCTCCTGCAAGTCCCTCCACCACCAGCAGGCCTGAGGACAGCTCTGGCCCACACTCTGAGGGTTTCCTCAGCTCACCAGGCCTCTTGCTCCCATGGCAGCCAGGTCTCAGTCAGTGGTGAGAGGCCTCCTAAACTCTCGTTTCCTTCCTAACTGAGGCTCCCTTGGCCTAGAGGTAGTAGTTACTTTTTATACTTGCTGGCTGCATAGCCGATTGCTTTTTACAAATTACTAGTTTTTAGATTCAATTTTTCCTGTGCAAATGGCAGGCAGGTTTCTATCTCCTGAATTGGTAGCTGGATTGGACTAAGGAGACCACCTGTCAAAGATGGAGTCTGCAGGCGGGTTTGGTCCTGTGCTTGGGTTGCGGAAGGTCAAGCTCTTGTCTGCGGGAAGGTGGCTCCTTATCCTGGACTCACATTCCAACCAATTCCATATCACCTGTGGTTGAGCATGACAGGGTGAATAAAAGCCAATGTCCCAGGGGTTCGAGGGGGGCTACTGATTGTTAGCAGACAAAGCTTGATTGACAGTTGCAATGAGCACACAGACCCCACAGAGTGGAGCTGGTTTTCCTGAGAGTGGTGCAGCCTCATGGGAAAAAGACAAGTTCAGAATCACAGTCAAAGAAGCAGAGCGCTTTGGCAGCAGTCCTAATATAATCTCTCATTTCTCTGAAGCTCAGAGTCAGGTTGCTAAATAGTCAACAACATCTTTAACTGCACACGTGACTGAACTGTAACAGCAATTGACTGCACAGCATTTCCGAGCGTCTTATGGGAAAGTTAGGACACTCGATGAGAATTAAGGTGACCCTGAAATTTGAAGTGGGAAAATATGGTGGGATTCAAACAAAGTTGGGTATCTTGAATCTCAAGTCACTCTGGGAGGCCCTTGACAGTGGGAAAGGGCCCTATGACCATGATTAGCCTTCTTTTGATGGCAAACTCTAATTTCACCTGGAGCAGATGCCAGACAAGGGATCCTCATGCTCTTCAAGACCCACTATCCTCGCCTCTGTGGGCACTAGACTCACAACTTGAGTCAAATCTGAACGCGTTTCACGTACTCTGTATGACCAGAAGGAATCAGCTTA
>NW_004567135.1:8917172-8921448 GCF_000260355.1 Condylura cristata | reverse complement strand
AAAAAAAAATGAATGTGGAGAGAAGGAGAAAGACAGACCCACCTTGAGTGATGACTCTAGGAATGAAGTTTCTTTTGCATCAAATTCATTTGTACAGCACAACTATTTTTATTCTCTCTTCTTTCTCTGATTTTTTAATAGAAGTTTATTGAAGTTAACTTTAGAAGTTTGTGTAAATTTCCAGTGGGGCTGTGACAAAATGTAGAAAACTGAATCTAGCCAGCGACAGTGTGATGTCTGTGGAGGCTGTTTCCCTTTTGGAGAAAGTGGTCACATATGTCTCCCTTGAGCTAAGGACAGTTACCGCTGGCTAGGGGTTAAACACTCAGTCATGTCCTAGTAGTCTAGAAGCTCAAATGTGTCGGGGAAGATCCATACGGAGGGTGAGTAGCCAAAAGAACAAAATGCCGATCAACCCCGAAAGCACCCCTTTTTTGCCCTCTTTGTGATATGGGAGCTGACCCTGCAAACATTTCTCCTTTGAGCTGGTGCTAGGATTTGTTCATAGATAATATTGGAAGCACACTGGGATGAAATGGGAGAACGAAGGGAATTCCTTCCAGTATGTTCTTTCTTGGTGCAGTGATTTGGTCTGTGAGTCTCAGAAGCCTGGTGGGCCACTGTTCCACTGCACCTTCTGGAAGTTTCTCTGCTCCTCTAGGTCCGCTCTGACCCTCTGGCAGGCCCCTCGATCCCCGCGGACCAATATGTTCCCATGGCCACTGCCTCAGGAACTCACCCCGCCTCAGCCTTCTGGAAGACGTTGCTTGCTGCGATCACTCCTTCTGGTACTCTAGAATCCTCCTTTCATGCCTTCTAGTGCCACCTGTGACAAGTTAGCAGGACTTTGGCAATGAACACTACTTGTTCAAATGACTGCTGTGGATTCTGTCCCTGATTGACCCCTGACCAACCTGCCTCTCAGGGCCCGAGTTTTCCCTCAGCTGAAGACAGCCTTCACCTGCATAATAAATGCTCCAGCATAGCAATTGACTGTGCTCTGTAAGCCTCTGGGGTTAGGCTGGTACCTCTGAGGCAGCCCCCTCCTGCTCCTTGAAATGAGATCAAATGCAAATACCTGCAACCAGGGTGACCCAGGGAAAGGGGATATGAAGGTTTGCTTGGACTATAAAAGAGACCTTGACTTCTGATTCTCAATGAGCCTGTCTGAGAAAAATATTACTGTAGCCTACACACCCTAGGGACAGCACCAGGAGTCTGCCAGCACATGGTTAAGCTCCATTTGCCCAAAATGTATGTGCTGAGCCCCTACAATCTCCAAGCACTGGCCGAGGTCTGGGCACCCACTACTTGTTGGCCCTGATGCTTGTCTATACCATTCCATAGGTCTAAGAGTTAACCCTTCTTCTACACACCAGCAGGCATGCAGCGGGCGGGGCCTCCCCATAGCGTGGGTCTGCCCACAAACCTAGCTGAGGTTCACAAGGGGGTTCGCAGGCCCTGAATACAGCCATGCACAAAACTGCCCAACCCAGATAAGACTAGGAGGTGGCACACAGCGACCACTGAGCTTCGACACCAGGGAAGTTGTTGTGTGAGTACAGCAAGGGCAGAGTTGTAACTAAGTGGGTAAGAAAGTGCTGGAACATCGGGCCCCACTGCTGAGCCCAAATGAAGCACAGAATGGGCTGTTCAGAGCAGCAAACATCTTCCCATCACTGGCCACCTGCACTGGTGAGAAGACAGAGCAGCAGTGGCCCAAGCCCCTAGCACCCTCTGCTAAGACGTGTCCACGCCCCAGAGGCTGTCTGGACCAGAAAGCAAAGGAGATTTATTTCCTGGGATGGAAGAAAAGCACCTCATTGTGGATAACTGACGGCTGAGACCACCCAGCTTTCTCTGGTTCTTATACCACTGGGGAAGGAGCAGATTCAGTGTGTTAGTTTTCTACTGCTGTGTAACAGTCTCCAGAAACTTAACAGTTTAAAACAACTCACAAATTTTATCTCACAGTTCCTGTGGAGCCAGAGCCCAGACCTGGGTCCTCTGTTCATGGTCTCACAACACTGCAGCCTGGCTGTAAGCTGGGCTGTGTTCTCATCTGGAGACTTGACTGGGGACAATCCCATTCATAGTTCATTCAGGCTGTGGACAGAATGCAATTCCTGAGGTTGCCACTCTCCTGCAAGCTGCCAGATGAGGGCCACTTGCAGCTTGAAGAAACTGCCCACGGGCCCCTCCCTAGTGGTGCGATGGGTTAGGAAGCAGCACTTCAGCGCGAGTTTGATCCCAGGCCCCGGAGCTGACCCACATGGCGCCGCAGGCCTCTCCTGTTTCACCCGCTGCTCCCCTCAGCAGTGTGCTTCGTCGATCTGCCTGTTCTGCTCCCCGCTCTGTCTCTAGTGAATCCTCTCACTGCCCTTCCACTTCTGGCTTATACCCCAGTTCTGCATGCACAAATAAATAAATCTTAGAAAGAAAGAAAGAGAGGGAGGAAGGAAGAAAGGAAGGAAGAAACTGCCCGTAGGTTCTCGCCACCCATCTCCTTCCCTAGACCTTCTTATAGTGAGGTAACTTGCTTCCAGTCTGCTGGCAAGGGAATCTCTCATGCTACCTGCTAACTGATAGAATCGTGGGCCCTCCCTGGTGCTGCAGTGGATTGAAACGCAGCACTATGAAGCTGTCCACAGCCATGCTGCATGGGTTTGATCCCCTGCCAGAGAGGTGACCGTGTGGTGCGGCAGACCTCTCCTGTCTCGCCTGCTGCTCCCCTCCGTGGTATAAATCTACCTGTTCTGTTCCCCACTGTTTCTGGTGGTTCCTCTCGCCCCCTGTGCCTCTGGCCTGTACCCCAGTTCTTGTATGCATAAATAAATAAATCTTTTTTAAATGAAATAAACAGTAAACAATGATTACTTATCCTTTAAAAAAGAGTTTCCCTGGGGAGAGAAATTATCTTCTCTGGATTTACAACCAATGCCAGATGCCAGCGCGCACGTCAATCCACCTCCTCTTTCATTCTAGGACTACAAAAAGCTCTTCCTGTTGTTGTAAAGAGACTGGAGAGTGAAACAACACCCGCATAGTCACAGGCCTTCTGTCAGGAGCACGTTAGGTAGCCCAGGTGCAACCACTCTGAAGGGTTAGCAGGGGTGTACCTCTCACCCATGGTTAGACAGCCCTGGTCTGGCGGCAGAGAAAGGAAAGGAGAACAGCAGGTGTTTATTTTGGGAAGGAGGAAAGCCCCGCTGGGGGGCACGGGGAGCCTGCTCGGGCGCCACAGGGAGCCTGCCCAGACACAGCAGCGTCCTGGTGTGAGGAGGGACGGCCAGCGCCTGGGGAGGCCCGACCGTCAGAACTTGAAGGTCGATCGCCCCTTGATGAGGTAGTGGTGAATGCTGTACATGAAGAAGCCCAAACAGAAGATGATGATCATGAGGGACATGGTGGTGAGTGTGTAGATGGACATTCGCTTCTCCATGGACCCCCTGGTCAGGCAGATATAGGGCCCCGGGCAGTCTTTGGTCTGGCAGGTAATGAAGGGCTTGCTCACCAGGGGCAGGTGATTGCGCACCAGAAGGAACAAAAACACACCCTGGGCGCTGACCTGCAGGAGGAAGTAAAGCAGGTACAGCAGCAGCAGCATCCTCTCCTGGTGGAAGTTCAGGATGGACTTCTTGGGGGAAGGGACTTGCTCCTGGATGCCCACCATGGAGCCCTCCTCCATCTCGTCCACATGCTCCACCGACTTGGTCTTGAGCTGCTTGTGCCGGATCTGCGCCATGAAGAACTCCATGAGGAAGAAGAGGGCCAGGAAGATGAAGTAGAAAAAGTACCAGATCCCCACCACCGCAGTACTGTAAGTTCTTTCAAAACACTCGACCAGGCAAGGGTAGGTGATGTTGCCGTGGCACCAGAAGTCCTCGTGGATGACCACCCAGGGCATGCGCACCACGTACACCACCACCCCGTAGACCGCGATGAAGCCGAACCACAGCTGCCGGCCGAAGTAGTAGCCGGACTTGTCGCCCGCCACAGAGTGCAGCACCGGGATCAGCCCGGCCACGGCCGCCGCAGCCATGTCCGCGGGCCTCAGGGGACGCCGGAGCCGAGAGCAGAAGGCCAGCAGCGCCTGGGAGGAGGGACAAGGCGGCGTCAGGGCGGGACAGCGGCGCCCAGAAGCCGGGCTGGGAGAAGTCCGCCCGCCCGAGGTCCAGACCCGCCACGGCCTCACGTTCACATGTGAATGCCTCTCACCCACCAGAGACGGTTGCATGCACGTCTGCACTGTTATACTAAAGACCTGAATGCTCTT
>NW_004567135.1:8911816-8916756 GCF_000260355.1 Condylura cristata | reverse complement strand
TAGAAATGATTACAGAAGGGAAGGGAGAAGAGAGGAAAGGGAGAAGGAGGGGAGGGGAGGGGAGGGAGGAGGGAGGGGAGGTACCTAGCTAGAGTAGAATTGTTGGGTACTACGGTAATCGATGTTTAATGTTTTGAGGGTCACTGTGCTGTTTTCCCCAGCAGCTATGCCACTGATGTTCCCCCAACAATGCATGTGGGCTCCACATTTTCATCACTCACTTGTTATTTGGTGGTTTGTGGTTTTTTAAATGCTTGGGGGTTTTGTAGAAAAATGTCACAACTAGTGCTGATAAGTCACATTAAAAGATACCTGAGACTGGGCCCTCCCTGGTGGCGCAGGGGGTTAAAGCACAGCACTGAGAAGATAAAGCCACTTCCGCATGAGTTCGATCTCCGCCCACCCCAGGGGTGACCACATGGCGTGGCAGACCTCTCCTGACCCGCCCGCTGCTCCTCTCAGCAGTGGACTTCGTCAGTCAGCCTGTTCTGCTCCCCATTCTGTCTCTGGTGAATCCTCTCACCCTCTGCACCTCTGGCCTGTACCCCAGTTCAGTATGTGTAAATAAGTAAATCTTCAAGAAAAAAAGATACCTGAGACTCAGCCATCATTCTAAGTACCCCGAATATCAGCCATCCATGGGCATCCCGCGGTGCGGCCTGTCTAGGGTAAATGGTCAAGGAAAAGCACCCGGGATTTCGGGGAGAAGGCAGCGAGTAAACTCACTGAGCACTTCCAGTCAGGCACATGCTCACACGTTCCTTTGAGCAACTTTGTGATGAGAAAACTGGGTTCACAATGGCTAGGGAGCCCCACCTCAGCACACAGCCCAGTAAAGCGGGGAACCAGGGCCGGACCACACAACTGTCAACTCAGCAGCCGGAGCCCTGGACGTCTCCCCTGGCCCTGGCCCCTGGCGTGCCCTCGTGACAGGGAAGAAAGAGACAGTCGCCTGCTTCTCCTCTCACCTGCCACCTCTCGTGGAAAATAAAATCTTTGGCGGCTAGGCCCACGGCTCTCGGTGTTCCAGGGACAGCTCCGTGGACTCACAGAGCCACACTGAAGGTAGCTTCTGCAGGAGCGGGTCCCTTGGGGCCACCGGGGTCCCTGCTCCTCCTGCCAGCTCCGAGGCCCCACTTCTCTCCTCTCCTGAGCCCTCTCGCTCCAGGGGATGCTTCTCCTGCTGACCAACTGCTCACTTCTTAGAATCTTCCCGCCAGACAGATGCCCGATTGGCCACGCCACCTGTCCATCCAGCTGGTCTCTGCGAATCATCGCTCCGGAAGGGCAGGGGTCATCAGGCCTCCTACGGGGAAGGGGAGGGCTCTGCGGCCCAGGAGCCCCGGGATGCCCACACCAGCGTCTGTCCTTTCCTTCTGTCTACCCTGTCCGTGGATGCCCCGATAGTCCACACCTGGAACAGAAGAGCAGCTGGACCCACAGGGTAGCCAGCACCTTTCCATTCTCTTCAAGCTTTCAACCCCTCTCTCCTATATGCTCATCTTCTTGATTTTTGTAATAATTTTTAAAGATTTATTTATTTATGCATACAAGAAATGGGGCACAGGCCAGTGGCACGGGGGAGGAAGGGAGGATTCACCAGAGACAGAGTGGGGAGCAGAACAGGCGGATCTACTGAAACACACTGCTGAGGGGAGCAGCGAGCGACCCAGGAGAGTCTCCGCGCCCTGTGGGTCATCTCCCTGGCCGGGGATGGAACTCGCGCTGCAGAGGCTGCGGACAGCTTCACAGTGTTGTGCTTTAACATGCCACAGGGAGACCGTTCATCTACTTTAAACTGAAAAGAAAACGGAAAGAAAAGAAAAGAAAAGAAACTGCCAGCCTGGACTTTCTCCATGTCCACCCGAGATGTAGATCCCAGCCCGAACTGGGATCCTGCCCGGTAGTCAGCTCCTCTCTCCTCTGGATCCCCAATTTCTGCCTCACTACAGATGTCTCCTCAGCAGCCATTGCCCCATCAGGTCTCAACACCCCCCCCTGCTCTTCCCCACAGACGCGCACCTTGAAAGAGCCAGCTAGATTTGCAGTCTCTGCCTTCTCGGCTCTGCTTCATTCTCAGCCCTCCCCTGCGGGGAGGTCAGAGTGTCCATCTGCATGAGAATTATGTGACTTTTTTATTTTCAATCGAGAATGACTAAGTCACTGTTCCTTTTTGCCTTGCTTGACACACGTTGTGTGTCCAGTTGTAGTAATTCTGTTAGACCAGGTTCACAATGTATTTCCTTTCCTTTCCTGATAATTCCTTAATTTTAATTTTATGGCCTGTTACCCTAGATTGTATCATAAGCTACCAACCATCCATTTTTTGAGCTATAATTTGTAAAGAGACAAGAAAAGAAACATCAATTCATGGTTAATTCAAAGAGCAATTTCAAAAGAACGATTATGGAAATGATGTCCCAAATGTGAAAGAATAGCGTGGAGTCTCTCAATTCTCAATGCCTGGCCTGAAGTAATCACAATAAATGCTTGTTGAGTGGGCACCTGGGGAGTCAGGCGTTTCAGGTGATGTCCATCAACTCAAGGACAGGTCTCTGGTTCGGACAGGGATCACCCCTGGACTCATTCACCCAGAAGCCAGCGCACGAGTCTCAGCAAGGTGAGAGGCCACCACCTAGAAACAGGCCAGGCAGAAAGCACCAGAGGTGGCCACTCTGGGAGGGGAGGCAGTGCCTGTTTGCAATGTCAGTCTGGAGTCACACCCTGCCTGTGTTGAGGAAAGCACTCTCCAAACCTCAAGTCACCCCACCCATCAAAAGGTATCAAACTGCCTCATCAAAGACAAAAGGAGTAAGAGGGTTGACACCCTTTCACACTAGACCTTTGTTTCCTTCTGCACAGCAACCTAGGTGAACAGAATAAGTGAGTAAATAATAACCCACTTTGTCCAAGAAAGGTGAGTAGGATGATATAAGTCCACAGTGACCCAACAGAACTAGATAACGTCATGTCACATGCTGTCCCGGGAAGAGCCCAGACCGCCAAGTCCCAGAACTATGATCAGAGTGTGAACTCTGACAAAGGAAGGCCCCAGACAATAGGCCAGAGGTCCCTGGAGCAGGGACCAGGAGGACATCATCTCCGGGGCACAAAACCTGCAGAAATCCCTCCCGATGGACATGACCGCGTGGCCACCACCTGGTCCAGAAGCCAGGCTGGTGGCGGTGGTCTGCCTGAGGCCTACAGGGGCAGTCCCTGTGACTGAAATTGAATCCACACTGAGCAGAAAAGGAAGCCACCAAAGGCTGAGAGGCGGGGGTGGGGGATGGAGGGGTTGGGGGTGGGGGAGGAGGAATCAGGCGCAGGAGGCCTGAAGGTCACCAAAGAACAGGGACAGTGGGAGAACCCCAGCAGCTTCCTCAAAGCTGATGTGTGAGCTTAATTCTTGTGCACACAAAGCCCCCATCCTATAGCATCGAGCAGATGACTTTCTCTCTCCAGACTTGTTTGCTCTCTATTAAATTCCCACCTCACAGAGGGGGTTGTAAAGAGTAATCAGATCCCCTGCATGAGGTCCACTGGGTTGGCCCTCCGTGAACGCTGGGTCCCTCCTGCCCTCCCTGGGCTGCAGCTTTCTGGAGCTGCTCTGTCCAAACCCAGACTGGCAGTGGGGGGCTGGAGGGATGAGCAGTACACGAATATAGCTGGGCAGAGGCAGGGGAGGGCTGAACAAACACACTTGTATAAACAGGTGTAAATAAAATACATATAGCAAAGTGCGAGGGATCGAATCGAGGCAGTGGCTATACGGGCTTAGTTTTATTAAAATTTCGACTTTTCTTCATGTTTGAAATGCTAGAATGAGTGACGAAGCAAGCGAGTGCTTGCATGTCCTCCGTATCCTCCGCCACCACTCTAAGGAGCTCCCGACCCCCTGGGTGGACGGAGGCAACGCGGCCTGGTGTCCGTCGGCCTCTGGAGCATGGTCCCTGCCGTGTGCACGGCGTCACCCAAGCCTGCACTGCTCGCCCGCTGCTCCCCTCAGCAGTGTATTTCAGTAAAATCTGCCTGTTCTGCTCCCCATTCTGTCTCTGGTGAATTCTCTCACCCCCACCCTGCATCTACACCCCAGTTCTACACACAAAAATAAAATAGTCAAGCAGGATTTCTAAGTTAACGTTAAAACCTTGAGAACAACTAGGATTTAAATTCTGCAACTCAAAGTAGTTAAATTATTACACATACTTATGGTGATTATTCATTTACAAATGATATCCAGTTATTGGCTTGTAAATATTATAGCTCCAGTATTGCAAATAATTTTTCCACACCAAAAACCTCTCTCAGGCTTTAATGTCTGGACGCATTTATTCAATCGTTCATTCAAAACATAGTCACTGATGGTCGGCTAGGAAGCAGGTGCTTTCTAGCAGGAGGAAGAGGGTGGGAAATGACTCCCAGCACCTGCCTCATTGAGACCGCACACTAGCAGAGGGAAAGTCAAACAGGCCATGTGCTTTCAGATAACGGAGACAAACACCCGTCCGTGAGAGCTATTTCCTTATCTCTGGACTCTAACCCCACCTTCCTCTGCTCACACTCTATCCTCTCTCTCACTGTCCAGAAATAAAACCTGCGGCCATTTCCCCTGAGCGGAGCCAGTTAGAGTCAAGTTCCCCAGTTCCTACCGACTCCAATTCCTGAGTCAGCTGCTCTTCTCATGAGCCATCAAAGGGTCCACAAATGGTTGCTGGGCACCAACTGTGTCCCCAGGGCAGGAGAAAAGGAAAAGCATGCTCCCAGGGAAGATGCAGGGCTTCTTGCAAAGCTGCCCATGCACTGGAGGCCAGTCCAAAGTCAGTCGCACAGGCAGAATCCCTGGGGGGCCAGCACCTGCCTCAGCGCCGAGAGGCAGGGCTGAGCGTTGGGGTTTTTTAAAAGCACTGCCTGTAATTTTTTTTTTTAGAGGATTTTTATGT
>NW_004567135.1:8895826-8911501 GCF_000260355.1 Condylura cristata | reverse complement strand
GGGTACAAGCCAGAGGTGCAGGGGCAGTGAGAGGCTTCACCAGAGACAGAGTGGGGAGCAGAACAGGCAGATTGATGAGGCACACTGCTGAGGGGAGCAGCGGGTGGTCAGGAGAGGTCTGCCATGCCACGTGGGTCACCTCCGGGCTGGGATCGAACTCGCACTGAAGTGGCTGTGACCAGCTTGCAGTGCTGCGTCCTAACCCGCTGTACCACCAGGGAGGGCCACTGCCGATAATTCTAACATGTACCCAGGGTGGAGAACCGTGTGGGGCCGTGGGGAAGGGACGCCTGCCCTGCACCCCCTAAGTTTAGATGAAGATTTTCCAAGAACCATGCCTACGCGGCCCACGTTCACCAGCCCAGGAGTGAAGATGGCTCTTATATCTTTAAGTGGTTGGAGAAAATGTTAAAAGAAGAATATTTTGTGAATATCATATGAAATGAATAATAATAAATTAAATAATGTTAAGTGAAAATTATATAAAATTCTTTTTTTTTTTTCACATTCAAAAGGGCAAGTTTATTATGAAAAGGAGGACAAGAACAGAAGACACTTGCGTAGACAAAAAGGAGAGACGGGCTGCCCCGAGCGGGACAGGTTTTCTGAGAGGCCCGGATGACCGTGGCAGGCAGCCTTGGGGGAGCGGCCTCTGCTGAGAGAGGTCCGTGCAGAGAAGCTCCACGTGGCCACAGATCACCAGCAGGCAGGAGGCCGCTGCTCTGTGGAGGGAGAGTTGGTGGAAAGAAGCACCTGCATAGTCACAGGTGGGCAGGACTGCTGCCAGAATTATACACAATTCTAACTAAGTGCCCTCGATAAAGTTCCAGGACCTCCCGGGTCTCAGCGCTATCTAGCTAACACCAGCTACTGCAGCACGAGCTCAATCCCCAGCCAGGGAGCTGACCCACAGGGTGCAGCAGACCTCTCCTGACCCACCTGCTGCTCCCCTCAGCAGTGGATTTCTGTACATCTGCCTGTTCTGCTCCCCACTCTGTCTCTGGGGAATCCTTTAAAGCTCTCACCTCTGGCCTGCACCCCAGCTCTTGTATGAATAAATAAAAATAAATCTTTTTAATAAGTAACAAATTTTCACTGGAACACAGCTCCTTTGTTTACATACTGCAGATAGTGGCTTTGGTGCACAAGGGTTAAGTTAAGTCACTGGCACTGAGGCCAGGTGGCTGGCAAAGCAGAAAATTTGTCACCTGAACCTTTACAGAAAAGATGTGTTGATCCCAGTTTGAAGAGAATGGGACTTCAGTATGCTGGGGCCTCTTCCAAAAATGTGCCTTCCTAGAAGGTTCCAGCTGCCAGGGGCTCACGTGTGCCAGTGGGCCTTCTCCTTGGCCACCTCCTGTCATGCTGGCCCTTTGCCAACTTTTTTTTTTAAAGATTTATTTATGCACACAAGAACTGGGATATAGGCCAAAGGAGCAGGGGATGAGAGGATTCACCAGAGACAGAGTGGGGTGCAGAACAGGCAGATTGAGTGAAACACGCTGCTGAGGGGAGCAGCGGGCGAGACAGGCGAGGTCTGCTGCGCCAGGTGGGTCAGCTCCCTGGCCGGGGGTTCAACTTGTGCTGAAGGGGTTGCAGGTAGCTTCGTAGTGCTGTGCTTTAACAAGTTGCACCACTTTCAAAAGAAAGGGAGGCCTCACACTAGCCCCTGTATATAAAAACCTCCAGGGCACTAGACAAAGGAACCAGCTCCAACAGTGATTGGTGGATGACAGCTCACATTTTTCAAGTCAGGTGGGCTCCAAATATCACCTTACCACAACTGAACGAGGACACAACCAGGTTCTTAACTGCCACCCCATTAAAAATATTTGCTCACAGCTGTGCGATTTTTGCATCGCTCTTAACAGGAGCTGCATCTGCCATGCGGTGATGAAACTGATGCCTTAATTCTTTGTGTCAACAGGTTTCTTAAGGCCACCGCTGAAATAGTTTAAAATCCTGAGTGCAATCTCATTCTATAGCTAAACATATTTGTCCCCAGATACAGAAGCTAAAAGGAGAAACAAAATAATTCATCTCCATGAAGAGGTGAATTTAACAATTACTTATTAAAACATGCATTATTTTCCATGTTTTCCATCAACTATGTGCTAACACTTGTAATTATGTAAGGAGATGCCTGATTTCTTACTGGTGCTGGCGAGAGGTCCTTCTCAGTTCCTGCTCAGTTAGGACGCGCCTCCTGGCACCTCACAGGAGCCCAGCTGGAGGTTGAACAGAGTGAAGGAATTTGGGGAGCCTACCCTTACAAGTGACATCCCATCACTTCTGGCTTATTCTATTCATAGCCTATTGTTGCAAATGAGTCACAGGGCCCAGCCCACACTCAAGAGGTGCACTAGTTTTAATATAACCATGTTACTTAATTCCTTGAACCCCATTCTCTTGCAAAAGGATGTGACTATCAGGAGCTGTATTAGTGGGGTGCCATCTTAGATGCTACCCATGTGTAGTGTCAAATCTTACTCATGCTTATATCCTCCCATATCTGCTTGAATTTGTGATGAAAAATAATAGATGGCATTTTTAAACTGTATGAGTTTTCCAAATTCTTTTTATTTTTTAAGATTTATTTATGCATACAGAACTGGGGTACAGGCCAAAGGAAGTTGCAGGGGTGGTGAGAGGATTCACCAGAGACAGAGTGGGGGCCAAAACAGGCAGACTGACCAAAACACACTGCTGAGGGGAGCAGCGGTGAGGTAGGAGACGTCTGCTGTGCCATGTGGGTCAGCTCCCTGCCGGGTGGGGGCTGGCTGGGGATCAAACTCATGCTGAAGCACCTGCAGCTAGCTTCGTAGTACTGTGCTTTGACCTGCTGAGCACCAGGGAGGGCCCAGTTTTCCAAATTCTTTTAGAAATAAGCAAAAATCTTTGAGGGCCACTGAGTTTCAGACCTTCGATTTAGCAGTGTCCTAAAGGCAACCGGAGTTCACAGAGTTGCGCCAGAGATCTGCCAGCGGTGAGGACAGGACCGTGGTGCCTGGACCACCAGGGAACCCGCGCCGGGATCTGGGAGCTCCTCTCGAGGTGGGCAGGAAACAGCAGCCAAAGTGAAGCTTGTCTAGACTTCCGCAGGAGTCTAAGGTCAGGCAGAGGCATTGGGACAGGGATCCAGGAAAGGCAGACGGCGGTCTAGGATGAAGAGGATTAAAAGTGCCATTTTCAGGCCCCTCCCTGGTGGCACATGGGGTTAAAGCACAGCAGTAAGAAGCTAAAGCCATTTCAGTATGAGTTGGATACCTGCCCTGGAGGTGACCACATGGCGCGGCAGACCTCTCCTGAGGTACCTACTGCTCCCCTCAAGCAGTGTACTTTGCTGATCTGCCTGTTCTGTCTTTGATGAATCCTCTCACCCCCCCCTGAACCTCTTGCCTGTACCCCAGTTCTGTATGTATAAATAGATAAATCTTAAAGAAAAAAAAAAAGACTGGAGTCCTCCCTGGTGGCGCAGGGGGTTAAAGCAGTAAGAAGCTAAAGCCACTTCCCCATGAGTTCGATCCCCGCCTGCCCCGGAGGTGACCACATGGCGCGGCAGACCTCTCCTGGCCCGCCCGTTGCTCCCCTCAGCAGTGTACTTCCTCGATCTGCCTGTTCTGCTCCCCACTCTGTCTCTGGTGAAGCCTTGCACAGCCCCTGGGCCCCAGTTCTGTATGCAAAATAAATGAAATATTAAAAAAAAAAAGTGCCGTTTTCAAAGGCATGTGTCAGGAGCGTGTAGGGTGAAACAGGGGGGGTTTGCGAGTGGCAGGACCCAGGAGAGGAAAAAGCCGCGTGGCCGTCAGCACGTGTTCCAAGGATGAGCAGCCAGAACGGAAGATGAATCCGCTGCGGCTCCTTCATGACAGCAGCGTGGACTTTCCCAGGTCTCTTGGGAAATGCGGCAGCCTTGCCGGCTGTGGGGAAACCGAATGGTACACGATCACGTGACTGCCCCCCAGGATTTCAGTCTCCAGACATGTAGGAAACAGCTGCTCCCACTTTCTCACCCCAACACAGACATGCAACGGAGCCCCAATGTCCTAGTTCAAGAAAGAAAGATAAACTGGGGAAAGCAAAGGGGGGGGGTGTGAAATTGGGGGGGAGGAGGGAGGGTTGGGGGGAGGGAAGAGGGAAGAGAGAACCACACGGAGTGAAAAGTGGGGACTGGCTGAAAAGAGACCGAGCCCAGAAAACGGACTCCAGTCTGAGGTGTGACGCGAAAAAGAAAAGTTGGAACAGGGGCGTCTGGGAGCAAAAGGAATAACACCAAGTGGCAGGGGTTGGCCGTCGGGGAGGGATGACACTTGCCAGCTGACAGCTCAGCCCTGGGCCTCGCGCGGGCGGGGTCAGAGTCCGGGCGCCGGGCGCGGGCAGCGCGGGGTGCGGCGCGCACCTGGGACGCCCCGGGAGGAGGCCCCGAGCGAGGCCGCGTCCCAGGCAAAGCCCGCCCCTCTGGCCCGCCTCCCGGGGCTCGGCTGGAAGCCGGAAGCCGGCGAAGGAGTCGGACTGGGGACTGTCAGCCAGGGAAAGCCCCGGGGCGTTCCCCCGCTGCGCCCCCAGACCCCCGCCGCGACCGTCCTGGGAGGCGCCAGACCATGGGGGCTCCGTGCCGCGGGCCGCCAGCCTCCCCCGGGTCCCGGCTCGTCCTGCTGCTGGTGCTGCTCCGGGAGCTGACCGCGGTCCGCGCCTCCCTGTGGCTCTTGGACCACCCGACGCCCGAATGCTCCCAGCCGGTGAGACCCCGACGTGCCTGGGTTGCCGCGGGCGCCCCGAGGACGCCGCGGGGACCCGGGCTGGGCCGGGGGCGGGAGCGGGAGCGGATCCCCGGGGATCAGAGGTCCCGCACCGGGCAAGTTGGGGGCCTCAGAGAGTCCGAGGCTTGGGCGTGAAGAGCCGGCGCTCTGGGCAGGACTCCCGGAGCGCTGGGAGCTGCGTTGTGAGCCCCGGGAAGAGGGAGTCGGCGGAAAAGATCGCGGGGAGCGTGTTGCACAACCTGAACGGGCGGGCGGCCTGGACGGAGGCGGGGCAGCGCTCCTTGGAAACCTGGGGTGTAGGGTAGGAGACTTCGGAAGAGCCTCGACCGCGGCCGGAGCTCTGGAGGCTGATCTAGACCCCAGAAACTTCCCCTGAAAGGACCCACCCCCCATCCCCGCAACCATTCACAGCAGCCTGGCTGGAGGGCATTTGTGAGAAATTGGGGAGCCGGCTATCAGCCCCCGTCCCCGCCACCCCCTTCTGCCTCCAGCCGCCCCCGAGGTTGTTGAGCAGCTGTGCTCCTGGGTGGGGGCCGCCTGCAGACCGAGGGGCTGGAGCAGTGTGCGGCCTATAATTAATTCCCCAGGGACAGTTGCGTACTGTCCAGCAGCTCAGTGACACCGGGGTGGGTGTGGGGTCAAAGCCTGGGCAGAAGCAAAACCTCAGCCCCCCCTACCCCCCCCCCACACACACACACACACTCCCCCACCAACCCTCTGGGACAGGGATAACCGCTGTTTTGTTAAGAGTCCGGTGGAGTCCTACCGAGCTGTGCCCACAGGAAGTGACACTCCCAACCGTCCCCTCTGGCCTGTGGAGGGCTATCTCGGAGGGGAGAAAGGAAGGAACAGCAAAAAGGACCTCCCTTGCAAGCTCCCCTCCTCCTTCCCAGATTCTCTGGCTTCCTCTGACACACACACACCACGGCCACCCCCCCACACACACACCTAAAGAATACTGTTCAGCATCTGAGTCAGAGGGTATGGGACTACCTAAGCAGAGAGCTGTTTCTATCGAGTTTTGTGACAGATTTACCAAAAGAGGGTGGAGGGTGAGTGACTAGCAGAATTGTTTTCTTCTGTGAGTGGTGTTGGGAAATGCCCAGATTCCCCCTGGGGACACGTGCTCACAGCCTTCCTGCAAACTTGGCCTGGAAGTAGCTTCCCATGAGAAGACGCTGCTCATTTTTCTGATAGCCGTATCCAGCTGTCTACAGAATACCAGGGGCTGTTGGTAGGAGCTGAAACCCTAGAGGTTAAACTCCTGAGACCCTGGTGTCCAGAGGCTTAAATCATGTAGGGGGCTGGAGGGTGGGGGAAGTGCCCAGAAAGCTTGTGAGAACCTCAAAGACAGAGGTGGGCGGAGCATTCCAGGGGGCCTAAGGGCTGAGGCCTTGCAGGGCAGCAGCGATGTGTGTCTAGAGTGGAGTGTCTGGCAGGAAAGTGAGAAAAGAATCTAAAAGGAAGGCAGAGTGCCACTGTGGCGGGGAAGCTGGCCTGAAAGTTTTTGACTTCAGTTTCCCAGTGGGAAAGAGCGGAGAAATCAGGGCGGGGGCGTGTGTGGCTCCGGGGAGCTGGCGGGTCTGCCCTGGCCTGCTTTCCCACAAGCTTCCTTCTCCCTTGTCTGTGGACGCCTCAGCCCCATGGACCAGCAGCTTCCCTGCTTCATTGACTTGTTCCTTTAACAGAAGCCACACCCTCAAATTTCCCTCCCTTCACTGGCATTTTAGCAAGTGCAGGACACCTGCAGGCCCTGGCTTCCTATCCTGCCTTCACCATTCAGGATCTGCAGGCTTGTGCATGGAGGCTGCCTGTAGGTTCCCACAGTGAAAAGGGGAGAGCCCTCCACGGCGAACCTGTAGCACTCTCCAGACTGAATGTCTCCCCAGAGACCCACTGGAGTCATTCTCGCTGACTCTAGGCCAGAGAAGCGCCTGCCGCCTGCAGTCCTGCCCCGCTCTGTGCCCGGTGCTGTAAGCTCCGGTTGCTGGGCTCAATAGATCCACGGAATGAAGACGGAAGGAGAGACTGAGTGTTTGAAGGAGTGGGAAGCAATTGCTCAGAACATGGCTGCAAAGCAATGACCGACTGACTCCAGGCATAGCACTGTGGCTGCCTGCTTGGTTTAGCAGCTCAAACCCTGGGTGACCCAGTTGCCAGCAGAAATCAATAGTGGAGAAACTGTACGGTAGTTGCACTTCCCCGTCCAGACTTCCGCTTGGCCTTCCCCTGCCTGCCAGGCTTTCCCGGCTCTGTGGAGACTGCCAGAACGCTGGAGCCGGCCGCAAAGGCGGCGTGAGTGTGAGCACACTGTTTTCTAGCCAGGATATGTCTTATGTTACCCACTCTTTCTCCTCTGTGCTCTTGTGGTTTTGACTTGTGGTAGGCAACCTGTTTGGTGTGACCCTTATCTTCTAGTTGCTAGAGGCTGTTTTCAGCAGCACCGGTTTTAGAGTTAAGCTTGCCTGGCACCGCATTTGGGCAGGCAGGGTGGGGTCACCCTGCGTCACAGAACCCACAAGGTTAACGAACTCCGTGGTCACGAGCCCAAGCCCTCGTCCCCTCTGCCCACTGCTCCTGTCAGGCTAGGCTTCCCTCTGGAGGCTGCGTAACACCGAATAGCATCCACCAGCCGGGAGCCCCAGCTTCTCCCTCAGCCGGGCTCAGCTGTCCACCTGTAGGCTGCTCACCCCCTCCCCCTTTCAGCCCCTGCACCATGCTATCCCAGGGCACCTGAGACCGGTAAGACCTGACACCTGCCAGCCCTCCTCTTCCCTCTCATCTCCTACTACCATGCTCAAATTTCTATTCCTCCATTCCTCTTTATACTTCCTCTTATTTTTTTAAAGAACTGGGGTACAGGCTAGAGGTGTGGGGAGATGAGAGGACTCGCCAGAGACAGAGTGGGGAGCAGGCAGATCTACTGAAGTGCACTGCTGAGGGGAGCAGCAGGTGAGACAGGAGGGGTCTGCTGCGCCATGTGGGTCACCTCCCTGGCCAGGGGTCAACCTCAGGCCTTAGTGGTGATAGTGCTGAGACTTAACTCCTAGAGGCCTTAGAAAGAAAATTCTTCTGTATGATGATTATCAAAAACCTAGACCAGCAGCAATACTAAATGCCAAGCTAGTTCCATCAACCGCAGGAATTAGGAGATGGCACCTAAGTCATATTGATCACCTGGTTGCATCTTCTTGCATCATCTTGCAATGGCTTTGAGTACCTACCAGTGCCAACAGGGAGTTACCCCAACAGGTGTCTGTTTGCCCTTTCTGGAGGAGTGCCCTCCCCCCACCTCAAGGACACCATGTTCCAGTCCTAGAGGTGTTAAGTAGGAGGAAAAATGTGCAGTTCCTGGGAATTAAGCTCCTGCCCTTTCAGGACCGGAAGTGACACGTGTGTAGGGGACAGACACAGCTGGGTGGGTTTAGTTGTGAACACTTGGCACACCTGGCAGAGCTGTGAGGCCTCAGCACCAGGAGCGGGACGGGAGACGGAAGGCCTAGACCCAAGAGCTTACGCACTGATGTCTAGAGAGGTCGCTGTGTGAGCAGCTCACAGGGCACTGATCGCGGGGCGAGCTTAAGGACATTACCCTGCCCGAGCCCTGGTGACGCCTCTGCTGCTGGAGACGATGCAGCTGCCGGCCACACTGTCCTGTCACACACAATTACCAAGCCGCTCCATCGTCCTCAAAATTGCATTCTGGCCAGCTTCAACCTCCGACTTTCTGCCCTCTCTCCCTCTGGTCCTCCCCTAGCCCCAGACCCCGGGATGTGCTGATTCCATCTTTCCAGGTATGACAACTGGAGGCCTTTTTTAAAATGATTTTACAGCCCATATAAACTTTATTTTTTTATTATTCTATTTTTTGAGATTTATTTATTTATGCACAAGGAACTGGGGTGCAGACCAGAGATGTGAGTAGGGAGAGAAGGAGACAGAGTGGGGAGCAGAACAAGCAGATTGACTGAGATACACTGCTGAGGGGAGCGGAGGGCAGACAGGAGGGTCTGCTGCACCATGTGGGTCACCCACCTGGCCGGGGATCAAACTCGCGCCAAAGCGGCTGCTGATAGCTTCCCAGTGCTGCCTTCAACCCATTGCGCCACCAGGAGGGAGGGCCCTATCCCTTTTTTTTTTTTTTTCCTTATAAGGTTTGCTTTCCTTTCTCAGGCGTAGTCCCTATTGAGTTCCCACCACCAATTCACCAAGCACCATCAGCAAAGTCCCTTCTGCTCTTCCCGCCCTTGTTTTGACCTCTTCTTCCCTCTCCCCTGCAAAATGTCTCTGGCTTATAGTTCTCTGTTTATTTTTGTTTTGTTGTTGTTGTTATTTTTTCCCTTGATCCCCATATATTCCTCCCATAAATTAACCCATCCGGTATTTTTCTTTTTCCTTCTGACTTATTTCCCTGAGCACAGTCCCTTCAAGCTCCATCCATGTTGCTGTGAACGGCATGCGCTTATCTTTTTGATCACTGAGTAATATTCCATTGTGTATATATGCCATGTCTTCTTGATCTGACAACTAGAGACAGTTGAGTCTGAGTTCCACCTGGGCCCTTACCCTTAACCTCCTGTCAAATCTGAGTACATATAATGTAATATTGGCTTCTATTAATGGAGCACCTATCTATGCCAACCTCAAAGAAGTGGCCCCAGAAATTAAAGAGCAACCATAACATTCTGGAACTGGATACATATTAGCAGGCTCTACAGTGAACACAATTCCTCACATTGATGCTCTTAGGGCTCCCAGTGAGACATTTAAGAGAGCCCAAGTGTTGTATTACTTCATTTAGTTGTATAGTTAATACATGAACATGAATCCATTCTCATTCTTTACCATCTTGTGTATAATCTGGATGTGTTAAAAGTGAAAGTCTCTTTACATGCCCATCACCTCCACTCTCTTCCCTAAGATTTTTATTTACATTTGTATCATTGAATTCTCCACAACAATGTAATATTTGTGCTTCCATTTCCTCATCTGTAAAATAGGAGTAAGGAGATTACCCAAGTATGTCATGAGGATGAGTGAGATTCTCTCTATAAATCACCCAGGGAGCTTGTAAGGCCTGAGTGAGTTTTCTGTAACAGGGACTGTATTTCCACTCCCCCAGGGCTGCCTTGTTATCCAGACTAAAGGGGTGGGGGGAGTCTGGAGAGATTTAGAGATTTATTTAGACTTAGAGATTTTCACCGTCGTGCCCGAGAGAACCTCTCAATGTCTTTGAAGGGCGGGAAGCTCCATCTCATAACACTCACAAGATAATCCAGGTCTATTTTGCCCTCCACTGTGTCACTCCTCATCCAGGTCATCCTCAGTTAGGCAAGATGAGAAAAGTGAGAGAAGACCCCCCCCCAACCCCACCCAAGAATAGTCCCCAAAGTGAGAAAGGGAGCCTGTGTTTATTTCATTCTTGAGAATGAGCCAGCAGACGGTGCCGGGGCCTGACTGGTGAACTCAGTCCTTTCCCAGCTGTGATTGCCTCCTCCTTCCTTCCAGGGGCTGAACTGCACCATCGAGAATAGTAAGTCCTCTTTTTCTGTTCTTGTTGCTTTGCTGATAAAGTGCTCACCTCGTGCTGATCTCCGAGAGAAGCGCTGCCAGTCTGCTTCTGGTTCGGACTGGGGTTCCATGCTGCAGGGAGGGTGGGGCCACATGGGGGTGTGCACCTGCACTTCCTTTGGAGACAACTTCTGCCCCACGCAGGAAGGAAGGGCTAACATTGCCTTTGACCTTGAAGTCTGCTCTGGGGTCCTGCCTCATGGGTCACTTGATTTGCCAGAGCTTGTCACTGCAGTGAGACACAGCGGTGTGCACATTTTGCTTTGTGTTTTAAGTCGAGAAAGAGGCGTATATTTAAGCTCAAGGGGACCCCTGGCCTACAAAAACAAAGTGACTGTCATCACTGCCCTCTGTCTCCTGTGCCCCGTTTCCAAGGGGCACATTTGACTGCCTCTCAAAAACACAGTGTGTGTTTTGTTTTGTCTCCTAAAATGCTCTTTAGACCCCAGACAAGCACTGAAAAAGAGGGAGCAGACCAGTGAAGCTGGGATTCCGGCCGAGGTCGTGAGCCCCTGCCTATTCAGGGTCCAGGTCCTCGACCCACTGCTGGGCCAGGCTGCAGTGCCCACAGCTTCTTCAGTGTCTTGCAGACCATGGGAGCTTCTGATTGCTGCTTTTCCTGGCCTCCAGGTACCTGCCTGGATGACAGCTGGATCCGCCCTCAAAATCTGACCCCTTCGTCCCCCAAGGACGTCCAGACCCAGCTGCATTTTATTCACACCCAGCATGGAGACCTCCTCCCTGTGGTTCACATCAACTGGACCCTGAAGACAGATGGTGAGTGGGTGCATTGGCTGGACCCCCTCCAGGAGAACCTCAGGAGAGCCATCGGCTCTCCCAGCAGCCTGAGCTGGGCTCCCAGAGTTATGCTCAAACATGAAGGCCTAAGTCTATTTGTACTCCCATACCAGAAAAAAAAAAGGCAATGCACTGGCTTTTCCTTTCAGAGCTGGCCCCTAAGCCAACATCTCCCAAACCGCTTCAGAGATAGAGTTGTATCACAGAACAAGGAAAAAAATGGGGTGAACAAGAGCCACCTCTGGATTTGTGGATGGGGCCTGGGGGAAGTTCTCTTTGAGGGTCCCAACTCCCCGTGACCATTGGGCCTGGCCGCCTGTGACCCACACCCCACTGCCAGCGCCTTTGCCACAAATTTGCAAAGCCCTTGCTGCTGGGCCAGTATAAAGTGTCCCTGCTCTGGATGCGTCTGCAAGGCAGCAGGCCACCTCAGGCGCTAGCGCGAAGTCCAGGAAGGGGAGGACTGGGTCAGATTTTCATCTAAGACTAAGCAAGCGTGACCCGGGGAGGGACATGCCAGCAGCTTGTCTTGATCTGTATCTGTCTGCTCCTCTCCTCCCTCCGTCCTCCAGCCAGCATCCTGTTCCTGAGGGGTGCAGAGGTGTCTATCCTGCAGCAGGACACCAACGAGCTCTTATGTGTCAAGTTCAAGTTTCTGTCCAAACTGGAGCATCGGTTTGGTCAGCGGGTAAGCATCAGCTCCAGATGAGTGTGTTCCTCTGAGGATCGTGGCGGGAGGAACATACTTTGGTGAGCTTCCCTGATATGCCCACCGTGCTCTTTCTTCCAACCCTGCGGAGCTGTTCCTTCCGGAGGAAGATGCATGGGAAGATGACTGCCAGAGCCCTTGTTCTCAAGGTGCGGCCCTGGGACCTGCAACACCAGCATGTCCCCAGAGGGTCCATGCTAGACCCCCTGAATCTGAAGCTGTGGGTGGCTGGTGTTTACAGGCTGACCCTGTGCTTCTGATGCAGGCTGCACTTTGAAACCTGCTCATTTTTTTTAAAGATGTATTTGTTTATGCACACAAGAACTGGATACAGGCCAGAGTTATGGGAGATTGAGAGGATGCTCCAGAGACAGAGTGGGGAGCAGGAGAGGCAGATGGACTGAAACACACTGCTGAGGGGATCAGCGGGCGGGTCAGGAGAGGTCTGCTGTGCCATGGGGGTCACCTCCCTGAGCGGGGATCAAACTGTGCTGCAGTGGCTGCAGACAGCTTCACAGTGCTGTGCTTTGACCCCATGTGCCACCGGGGAGGCCCGAAAACTGCTGGTAAGATTCCCCGTGAACCCAAGGCGCAAAGGTAATGGTTTAATTAGGCCGGTTACACTGGCTGCTCCATGAATGGGGAGGACCTGGTGCCTGGAGCCACTCAGGAGCAAGGGACCCCCCTTCCTCTGCGGGGGAGACTAGAATGGGTGTCGGAGGCCAAGTGTCATCTGCACAGATGCTGTTATTTTGGCAGCAGGGGCGTCTGCAGGCCCAGGGTGAGTGGGGTCTCCTCAGCCACCCTCTGCACTTGTGCACTCCAGAATTCCTGAGGTCCTGGAGGGGCCCTGGTGGCGCAGCAGGTTAAAGCTTCAGCACTATGAAGCCATCACAGCCACTGCAGCACGAGTTCAATCTCCACCCCGGAGGTGACCACATGGTCCAGCAGACCTCTCCTGACCCACCCCCTGCTCCCCTCAGCAGTGTACTTCATCGGTCTGCCTGTTCTGCTCCCCACTCTGTCTCTGGTGAAGCCTCTCACTGCCCTGCACCTCTGGCCTGTACCCCAGTTCTGTATGCACAAATAAATAAATCTTTAAAAAAAAAAAAGAGCGAGATCTCCTGAGCTCACTTTTAAGGAGGAAGAGTTGCATTTAATGATAGTCTTTCGCCTCGTCCGCCAGCGCTCGTGGTGACCCCGCGTACTCTGACTGGCACCCTGCGGCATTACCCTGAGCTGGGCAGTGGAGGCCTGGTCTGGCTCCCCAGACCCCCACGCTTGTGGTACGGCTCGCCATTCACGAGGCCGGACCTAGGTTTTATAAAATAGGCAGAAAAGATGGGAGGAAATGAGAAACCAAGATGCCAGTGCCTCCAGCCTTGGCTTTGGCTCTGATTGTGGCTTTCGTATTGTTGACTGGTCTTTTGGGGGCTGGCAGGGGAGGGCTCTTTGCACCCCGATGGGTGAGAGATCCGTGTGTGACCTCTGCAAACCCCTCCCTCCCTTCTCTTTAGTGGCATTTTAACTTCAGCCACTTTGTGGTGGAACCTGGCCAGCAGTATGAGGTGACCGTCCACCACCTACCCCAGCCTGCCCCTGGCGGGGACCCAAACCATGTGTCCCGGAGCTTCCTCGTGCCTGGTAAGAGCGCCCTCCTGGCCAGGGCCCCCCTCACCACCTGTTCTCACACCCCCTCCCTGCGCCATCCCCCACGGCAACGTCGCTTCCTCTGCCGCTCACTGTCCTGCCTTCGGGGACCACCCGGTTATCTTCTAAAGCACCGTTTGACGTGTGCGCACCTCCTGTCTGCCCCCACAACCGCAGGCACAACCTTCATGACCCGTGTTGGAAGCCAGCCCCTCAGAGCCCAGCCCCACCTTGAGTACCGGGTCTGCGCTTCACACCCATTCACGCAGTCTTCAGAAGCTCCCGACACCCTGCACGTAGTGGGAGTCCAGAAGTCCTTGTCAAGGGTGGTGCGGGCCTTCTTCCTCTCTGGAGTCCCCCACCTCTATGCATGCACACGTATACAGCCTGCTATCCTGCTTAAAATAACGCCACTCCGGGACATTACGTGGTCATGATGTAATTGTGAGATTGCATTATGCTGGCTTTTGTCTTCACGGGTCTCTCCTACTGGAATGTACTCTCGGGAAGGTGGGGACTTTGTCTGTTCTCTGCTGTGTTTCCAGTGCTTAGCACAGGACCTGGAACATACCGGAAACATTAGTCAAATGAGTGCTTGGTCAGTCCCCAGACAATGTGTGTCTGTCATGTGTCTCCTTAGACCAGAGTCCAAGCAATTCAAGGACGGATAGTGGGGGGGATCAAGAAGTTAAATATGGAGGCAGGTGGTTCTCAGGGGCCTGAGTCCTCATCCAGTTACCTGGGATATTGTTAGAAATGAAAGTGTTCAGGACCCTTCCTCATGAGGCAACAGGTTAGAACACAGCACCGTGAAGCTGTCTGCTGTCACCGCAGCATGAGTTCGATCCCCAGCCAGAGAGCTGACCCACACAGCGCAGCAGACCTCTCCTGACCCACCACTGCTCCCCTCAGCAGTGTATTTTAGTAGATCCCACCTGTTCTGCTCCCCACTCTGTCTCTGGTGAATCCTCTCACCCCTGCATCTCTGGCCTGCCCCCCCAGTTCTTATGTGCATAAATAAATAAAAATCTTTTTTAAGAAAAAAATGCAAGCTTTCAGAACCCACCCCGACCCACTGGCTCCAGAGTGAATGACTGATGATGTACTCAGAAGTTCGAGAAACACAGCCCTGAAGAACTAAGCGCTTCCCCCCTGTATACAGGCAGAGACACTGGGGAGGAAGTTGCAGGCGGCCCACAGGGGCCTGAGCAGGCGAGGACTCCTTGGCTGCCCAAAGCAACCTTGAATCCGGAAGGTTCCCTGAGAGAGGGGGAAGGAGACCCCCTCAGGTCAGCCCATAATTCTCTGGAACCTCTGGCCAGTGGCCACAGTCCCGGCCTGGGGCTGACTCTGAAGGAGCCTTGTTTGAACAATCTCCCAAAAAGGAGAAGGTTCTCAGGAGTCAGGTGTCAGGAGACAGAGGCGCAAGCTTTCTAAGGCAAAGACTTCACAGTTCGCTCTATTCTGGGTTGCCAGGCTGCAGGGACCCCCGGATGAAGATAACCACGCCGTGTGTGAACTCAGGTAACCGCGCTGGTGGCCTGGGACCTCGGCTCAGAGCCCGCGTGGGCGCTGGCGCTCACATGCACACGTGTCCTCTCCCCAACCCGCCCTGCGCCCGTGCCCTGGGCAGGCAGCCTGTGGGATCCCGACATCGCCGTGGAGACTGGAGAGGCCCGGCAGCTGCGGGTGAGCTTCACCCTCTGGGAGGAACCCACCCGCTACCAGGTCCTGCTGAGCAGCTTCCCAGACAAGGAGCCCGAAAGCTGCTTCACACAAATCCTGCAGGTGCCCGAGGTAACTCTGCCACTCTCCCAGCCCCGAAGCATAGCCGGAAGCACCAGCTTGGCTCCCTCCGCCTTTGTCTGCAGCCCTGGCTCAGCGGTCAGCACCGCGCTCCAGCGCACTGACCCCGTCTGCCGCCGCTCCCGCTCCGGGTGTGGGCAGACAAATGATTGGGCAGTTACTGCCCCTTTTGGATCTTCGAGTTGATGGTGACATAGTGTCCACCCCGCCCACCCAGTCCTTTCGTGTTCTTCCTGCCTCATGTCTATCCTCTCCATTCTCTTTTGTTTCGCCTTATTCCACTTATGCGAAAAAGATTTTGCGGATTTAAAAGGGTGGAGGGGCCTCCCTGGTGGCGCGAGGGGTTAAAATGCAGCGCTGCAAGCTGACCGCAGCCACTTC
>NW_004567135.1:8887098-8895454 GCF_000260355.1 Condylura cristata | reverse complement strand
GGCACCGTGCAGGCACCGTGCAGGGAGCAGGTACCAGTTACAGGGGGGTTCTCGAGTTAGCAGCACACAAGGGCCCCGGGGAAGCGTCATTTCTCCTGGAACAGAAGCCTGGCCGGTCTTCCTCCCTGTGGTCTTCCACGGGCCCGGTGCTCCCCACAGCTCCCTGCAGCACCCCCGCATCCTCTCTCCCCAGCCCGCCCCAGGGGATTTCCACCGGAGGACCAACGTCACACTCGGCCTGTCGAGCTTCAGTGGATGCTGTCGCCATCAGGTCCAGGTGAGTGCGAGCGGCGCAGACAGGTGCAGGAGCAGCACTCAGCTGATTCTTCCAGAGACAAGGCGGGCGGAGTGGGGGTGCGCCCTGTGCCGCCACCCTCTGGGACTCCCGGCCTGGTGGCGAGGGCCTCTGCCTTCTGCAGCCCATCTGGGCAGGCCCCTGGAGCCCCTCGCGGGGATGGGCGGTGGGAGCGGGCAGCCAGATGGGTCCTGGCCACTGCTGGCCGGAGGCACCTGTGCGTCCCCAGGGCTCCCCGTGAGCACGCCCCTCTTGCCTGCCCTGTCTCTGCTGTCAGATCCAGCCCTTCTTCAGCAGCTGTCTGAATGACTGCCTCAGACACTCCAGGACCGTCCCCTGTCCAGACAGCCGGAACCCTCCAGGTGGGAAGCGTGCGACGCCGGATCAGGCATCCTGGCCTGGTCCGAAGCGTGGGGCAGATGAGAGATGTTCTCCCGGGCTGGGCTGCTGATGGCCTCCGTCAGCTGTGCAGCCTCAGACAGAGTCCTTGAGCTTTCTGACCCTCCGCTCTGACTAGAAGAATGGGGGCGGCTTATTACCATAGAGCCACTTGTCTGCCACGTACTGAACACAGGGCCTGAACACACCCCCGACTTCAGTTCTCACAGTTTGAGTCACATGGACGTGGCAGTTGATAGGCCACTGCCACAAAGCTGTCTGAGCCCCTGTCTGAGCTCACCACCCGGCTGGTGCAGTTCCTGGGTTCTGACCAGAACCCGTGAGGATCATCTGCTCTTCCCCGCCACACCCGCCCCCTCTTCGTTCAAAGTTCTGGGCAGCCTAACTCGTGGCTACATCCAGATGCTAGTCAGGAAGCAGCAGCTCTTGCACTGGCCTAGATGAGAACCGACCCGGTGCTGGGGGAAAGGACGGTGTCTCTCAACTGGGTGTCTGGGGCGTGGCCACGCTATGGGGAAGGCAGGGAAACTGAGACAGTCACTAGAGACCAGGGTGAACCCCATCACATTCTGGGGGGCCCTCCTGGGTCAGGGCTACAGAATACTTGCGACCAGCTGAGCAAATGTACAAATGCACATTGCTCCGCTGACGTGCTCCATCGAGGGCCCTGAGCGGATGTGCGTACTCTTGTGATGGCTACTGATAATTCTACCATTTTCCCTTTGTTCTCCTTGCAGATTTAGCAGGTAAGCACAGCCCCTGTCTCCTAGACCTATCAGGTAAGACCCCTCAGGGCATGTACCCCTGGGGCCCCTGGGAAGGCCCTGACTTCGCCTGTATGGAGCAAGACAGAGGCAGACAGGGCTGGACCCAGAGGCCAGCCTGGCGGGAGGGAATGAGGGCCCGTGGGTCACGGTACCAGCCAGAGGCAGCCCGAGGACTCGGCAGTGGGGCTGGGGAACCCCAGGGCTGGCGTCAAGGCCTTCCCTGCCCCTCACTCACGCTGTCCCACTCACCCAGAGTATGTCCCCCTGTGGGTGTACGGACTCATCATGGCCGTCGCCGTCCTGATGGTGGCCTCCGTCATCCTGCTGATCCTCTGCATGACCTGGCGGCTGACAGGTAAGGGCAGAGGCCTTGAGGGCTGAGGGCTTCCCTGTTTGCACCTCTCTTTCTTCCCATGTCCCCTTCTTCCCATCCAGTCTCTGTAAGGTGGTCAGGTGCACCTTCCACCTCAAGTGAAGTGCCCAATCTACCTCTCTTCGGCCATATCCTAGTTGTCAGAACTCCAAGCCTGGAGCCCAGATGAGCTGGGCCCACCTGCCAGTGCCACTAACTACGTGTGCAGACTGCTGGCATCTCTGACTCTCAGGTTCCTCAAAATGATGTTGGTACCCACACTAACACCACTGTAAAGAGGACATGAAACAATGCATATCAACTCTCAGTGCAGAACCTGCCACGCATCCCTGGCTCACTATGTTCGCCGCCTTGATAGTCATTGGTATTAAAATTAATATTCATCCCAAATGATCAGCCTGAGCAACCCCATCCTGCAGCCCACCTTGTATTTATGCGTCAGGGAGAGTAGCGCGTGATCTGGTGGGCCCGGCAAAGGCAAGTTGCTTAGCAAACCCTAGCTTCAGTTTTCTTTCTGGAAAATGAGACAATACTCCCTCTCGGGGCTGAGTGAGGAGGAAATGAGCCAAGGAAGATGTTTGCTGGTGCAGGATAGTATCAGTTCCTCTCCCGCTGCAGCCCCTTCCACCACTCCTGCCCTCACTGGCCACTTCTAAGTAGGTGTCTGGATTGGGGGCCTCGGCTGGTCCCCGCCCTGCACGACACTAGGCTGTTTCCCGGGTGACCAGGGAGGCCACCCCCACCTGCAGGGCTGGCCAGAAGTTAATCGTTATTAATTAGTTCTGTGCAGTGGGAAGAACACCAGACCTTTGAGAGGGTCCTTCCCCAAAGGGTGATTGGGGCCCACGAGAGAATGTCTCTGAGCACTTTATAAGCCGTCGTCGTCTCTCTGCCGGCCCTCTGACCTCTCCCTGCGGCGTCCCACTCACCGCTAAAGGAAAGGACAGGAAAGAAACCTCACTCCTTGGGCCACTGTCTTTTGGCATTGTGGGTGGAGGCCTAACAGGTGGGGACTGAATTTAATGTTCTAGAGGCTTCTGTGGTCACCCATGACCACGCATGGGCCTGTGACACTAAGAAGCTGCTCTGCCCACACTTGTTTCACTTCCTCTCTGAAGGGAGCAATTACTTCAGAATGTTGGTTTCCTTTCCTCACCTCACAAGTGCCAAGAGGAGCTGTAGGGTCCGGGGCGGGGCGGGTGCAGCTTCTGGAGACAGATTCCCTCCTGTGAGGACTGTGCTGGGGGAAAGGAGGGTGTCTCTCAACTGGGCGTCTGGGGCGTGGCCACGCTATGGGGAGACAGGGGAACTGGGACAGTCACTAGAGACCAGAGTGAACCCCATCACATTCTGGGGGGCCCTCCTGGGTCAGGGCTACAGAACACTTGTGACCAGCTGAGCAAATGTACAGTGTACCGGACACCTCACACACAAAACTGGGACACACAGAGACCCCTCGTAGCACTCCCCTCCAACCCACCCACCCCTGCCCCCCAGACACAACTCACAGAGGACGACTCTCAGCCTCAGAAGTATGAGTGACCCTCAGCCGCTCCCCCGAGGGCCACCCCTGACCACCGCCCTTTCTTGTCCTTTGGTCTGTGCCTACAGCACAGGGGTGCTCCCCTGGGGTCCCCGCAATCCAGGCCCTATGTCTCTTTTTCCCTTTCAGCCGCACGTCGTGAAAAGCATGATGATGACAGCAAGAACACAGGTCAGTCTTCCCTGGCTGGGGCAGGTGTTTGGTTTTGAAGGTGTGGTGGTGGCTTCTCTTGAGATGTGTGGTTAAGTCGCCTCCTGTGGTTTAATGCCCAAGTCCCGCCCCAAGACCTCACTTTCAGAGGACCCGCCTTCTAGCACCCCCCCCGGGAGGGACCTCAAATGACAAGGCTGGGACAGGGTTGTTTGCACCACTTGACCGAGGAAAGGACTCAGAATGTTGTGGAACCAGGGTCTGCCAATAACAGGTATTTCGCTTCCTTGGCAGTCGGTTCTGTGGCTTTTTGTCCCTCGGTTCAAGTAGTAAAAGTGCAGGCTGAAGATGAGATAGGAGAGCAAGAGATTCTTGCTTCTGGTGCCTGATTTTTCTCAGGCAGCCAAGATAGGTGAAAGCCCAACACCTGCTGCTCTAAGACTGGTGAGCGAGCGAGGCTGGGCGGCCCGGCCCCTCCTGGACCGGCCAGCAGGGGACGCCGCCCTGGGGTGCTGTGGTCAGCGCGGGCACTCACTGGGCCTGTGGGCTTGGCTTCCCTGCTCCCCCTCAGCTGCGCTGCCCGAAGACGCCCTGACGCCCCCACCCCTGAAGCCGAGGAAGGTCTGGATTGTCTACTCTGCCGACCACCCGCTCTACGTGGACGTGGTGCTGAAGTTCGCCCAGTTCCTGCTGACCGTCTGCGGCACGGAAGTGGCGCTGGACCTGCTGGAGGAGCAGGTCATCTCTGAGGTGGGGGTCATGACCTGGGTGAGCCGCCAGAAGCAGGAGATGGTAGCGGGGGACTCCAAGATCCTCATCCTGTGCTCCCGAGGCACCCGTGCCAAGTGGCAGGCCCTCCTGGGCTGGGAGGCCCCTGCCCTGCAGCTCCGCTGTGACCACGGGAAGCCCGCGGGCGACCTTTTCACGGCGGCCATGAACGTCATCCTGCCGGACTTCAAGAGGCCAGCCTGCTTCGGCACCTACATTGTCTGCTACTTCAGTGACATCAGCAGCGAGGGTGACATCCCCGACCTCTTCCACATCACCTCCCGGTACCCGCTCATGGACAAATTTGAGGAGATTTACTTCCGGATCCAGGACCTGGAGATGTTTGAGCCTGGCCGGATGCACCGTGTCGGGGAGCTCACAGGTGAGAAATACCTGCAGAGCCCGAGCGGCTGGCAGCTCAAGGTGGCCGTGGAGAGATTTCGCCAGTGGCAGACTCGGTGCCCCGACTGGTTTGAGCGTGAGAACCTCTGCTCGGTGGATGACCAGGACCTCCCGTCGCTGGACGGAGAGGTGTTTGAGCCTCTACTGGCCCCGGGGGGCGGCATCCTCAGGCAGGAGCCCCTGGTGCGGGAACCTGCCTCGGAGGACTGTCTGCGGGTGAATCTGAGGGTCAGCGAGGAAGGAAAAGGGATGTCAAAGCTGGACCCTCAACTTGCGCCCCAGGGGGTGTCAGCCCCCGGGGCCCTCCAAACCGCCGTGTTCCCAGAAGAGGCGGCCCCTCCAGCTCAGGCCGTGAAGCCCATCCCTGGTGCTGCGGGGGACGGTGCTTGGCTGGCCGTGGTGGAGCCAAGCGAGGCCTGTCCGCGGCTGGAAGGCAGCGGCCCGCGGCGGAACACTGTCCTCTTCCTCCCCGAGGCCTCGCGGGAGCCACCCAGCTGCAGCACCCCAACGGCCTCGTCCGGCTTCCTGGATGGCTGCGGGGGGCAGCTGGAAGGCTTGATGCTCTCCCTGTTCCAGCAGAGTCTGAGCTGCCAGGCCCAGGAAGGGTGGGGGAGGCCGGGGGTGGGCCTCACAGACCTGCATGCCCCCCTCGATGAAGAGCAGTCCGACCAGGGCTATATCTCTAGGAGCTCCCCGCAGCCCCCCGACGGGCTTACAGAGGTGGGGGGCGAGGAAGAAGAGCAGGACCTGGTGCGGTCCACCGAGCCACTGTCCCCTGAGGACCTGCAGCGTCTGCGGAGTCTCCAACACCAGCTCTTCTTCCAAGACCTCTGGAAGAACTCTGGCTGGAACAGTGTGGAACTGGACAGGCCGGACTCGTCGGGCCTCCCCGGCCCTGAGCACTGAGCCCTGAAGGGGCGCGCGTGTGTGTGTGTGTGTGTGTGTGTGCGCGCGTGCACTCTTGGGTGTGTGAGCGCTCTTGGGTGCAGGTGCGTGAAATGCACCTTCAGATGTAAATATTTGGTTCTGACCACAGGCATCCTCCTCGCCTTTTGTTGCTTTCGCACTGTGGCCATCTGCCCGCACAAGAATCCGCAGCCCATTCCGGGCAGCCCACTCCCCGAGACAAGGGCGGAGGGTCCTGGAGTCTCCAGCAACCCGCCACCCGCCCCCCCTGTGTTGCCCTACTCCGTGTGGGCATCTGGGACACACAGGTGAATTACACCTGGCTTGGCTCTGACCGGCTTGGGCCTTACCCTCCAGTGTGGGCAGCGGGTTAGCAAGCAGAGGGTGGCCACGTGAAGGTATAAGGGCTGACTGAGGCCGGCCCAGGCCTCGGAAAACAGAAAGGGCAGGGGAAGTTTCCTGGAGGAAGAGACATATGAGCTGAAGGAGAAACTAGTCTTCTGGGCCAAGAGATGGTGTCTGGAGAAGGTGGAAGGCCCTGAAAGGGAAGCAGGAGTGGGGAAGGGCCGGGAGGTGAGTCCGCCAGCAAGCTGCACCTGGAGTGGAAGAGGGAGGTGAGGGAGAGGGAAGGGAGGGGCCAGAGCCTAGGCCGGGAGCCTCGGGCTGCTGGCAGCTGACACCTCTGCTTGAGGGGGTGGGGGTTGCCTCAGCGGGAGGAGTTTTTGCCTTTTAGAGGAGGAGCCCTAGGCCAGATGCACCCAGAAGCGGACCTAGAGCCTCTTAAGAAGGACAGAGGGCAGTCGGCAGGGAGGACTTCTGGAAGCCTGAGCTCTGTGCTGGCAGCAGGCCTGGGAGTGCTCCAGCCAGGCCGCCTGGCTGGGCCTCACGGCCTGCAGCCCCTGGGCTCCCCGCTCCCCGTGACAGTGAGAGGAGAGAGCTCAGAGGGCCTGGGGGGGCGTGAGGGTGGGCTGAAGCCCCGTGTCAGCTGATTTTGCAGTGCCCCCTGGGGGACTGCCATTCTCCGCTGGGGCTTCCTGAGCCCTTAGACCTGGGCGTTCTGCACTGTCTACACTGTAGCCCCGAGCCTCAGCGCGGAGGGGAGGGTCGACACCGCTGGGCGCCAGACACCACGCTGGGTGTGGTGCGAGCCATCCATACGCACCAAAGCGATTTTCAGTAAACGTGTCCACCCTGGTAAGAACGTCGCCTTGTGGTGTGAGGCGCGTTTCACTGTAAGGCATGAGAATGTCGCCATCGGGTTGCAGGGACACCAGGCCTGCGTCCCAGGCCACCCAGGACCCATACCCAGCCCGGCAGGGAGAGGACCAGGTGGGGAGACGTGCTCTAGCTTGGATGTCTGCGTCCCCGGGAAACTCCTACGTGGAGACCTGGGCTTAGGTGCTGGTATTCCCAGGTGGAGCTTCGTGGTGAGGGCGGGCCCCAGAGACCCCCACCCTCCTTCCCTGGGAGCCGGTCCTTTGAGAGTGGGCCCTCACCGGACGCTGAATCTGTGCGTGCCTTGATCTTGGGCTTCCCACTCTCCAGAGTTGAGAAGTCAGTTTCTTTGTTCATAAACCTTCCAGCAGCCCAAACAGGCCAAGACAGAGGAGGAACTGAGTCCTCCCAGTCACCAGCTCCGTGGGCCGGGGTCCTTGGCTCGCTGCAGAGACGTACGGAGCTTTCTGTGATGTCTTCCAAGCCCCCACAGCCCTTACTAAATGCCCAGAGCGTGGAATCCGGGGTGGCCTCTCCCCCTGCTGGAGCTGGGGATACTTGCGGTGACCCTGGCCAGTGTCATCTCTCCACAGCACGCTTTCCATGTTGATTGCAGGCCCCACAGCCTTGAGCTCTGGTCTTGCCGGCCAGCAGCCATACCAACAAGTGTCCACACCTGGCTGCGTCCACTCTGCCCCTTTATCTCCAGTGCAGCCGCTTTCCCCCTCTAACAGCTTTATTGAGAGATAATTCATGTAGCGTACAATTTACAACTGACCCCTACACGCCAGTGGCTTTCGTTCAGAGTTCAGCAACATCAAGTTTACAACATTTTTGCACGCCCCAAAAAGAAATCCAGCACCCCGAATCACATCCGTGAGACCCTTGAGCCCCCCGTTCCTCGGAGAGCCGTCTATTGTGCACATGGCACAAATGGAATCATACAGCACCCCAGGGGCTCCCCACCCCGTTCTTTCTTGTCATCCCCTGGCTCTCCTGTGTTCCCTCTCCCTTCTCGACCCCCCACCCCCCTCTGTTCTTTGCTCTTTGAAATTCTGGTCAATCTGTTGTGACAAATGTGAAAGTTCGAGGCCCGTGTAAAGAAAGCCATGCCTTGTTTTTTTGGAACACTGACCCCCAGCTAGCTGAACCCTGCATCTCCCAGAAGAGCCCCTCCAAGCCAGGACCCCCCACCTCCCGGGTCCCCATCCTGAGTAGACTTTGACGCAGGAGGCACAGACAGGCAGAGGGACAATATGTGACCAGGGAGGTGTCCAGGGCCGCCTGCACCCCCCCACTCCGTGCAAGCCCCCATGTGGAGTTCGGGGCTCCGCCTGCTGTCCTGTCCTAGTCCAGAGAGGAAGGAGGGAGGCGGTGGCCTGGACCGTGCCACTTGGACTCTGACCCTGCGGCGGGATCTCGTTTCTGCTTGGGAAGGTCCCCAGAGGGGTCTGGCTTTGAAGGGGGCTTTGCTGGGTGACTTAAACAGCCGGCAGCTACCACCTGGGAATACCAGCACCTAAGCCCAGGTCTCCAGC
>NW_004567135.1:8879983-8885473 GCF_000260355.1 Condylura cristata | reverse complement strand
GTGGATAAGTGAAACCCAGCTGCCTGCTCAAGTGTGAAGGCTGCCTGGGGTTGTGGCGATTTTGGAGGCAGGTGACCTGGGTTCAAATCTGAGTTCCGTTCTGACTAGTGCGTGAGCACTCAACGATTCCATCCTGTGGTCTCTGCTGTCTGGGAGGTGGCTGTAAGGAAAAGAGTTAATGTGCACCAAGGGCCTCACACAATCCATCAGGGTAATTCCATGCTCTTCCCTGGGGCCAGATCTGTGGGTTCAGCTGCAGCCCCAGACAAGCCACATGTGGCCCTTGGTGGCCCTGGTGCGTTGCTCACCCCCACACCCCTTCTTCACAGTGGACAATGCACTTTTGTGCACCTAACCCACATGGGCGAAAGCGACCTCGTTTAGCTGGGAGACACATATAAATATTTACAACGTGTGTATTCAAATGAATCATCTTAGTTTCCCTCTGGATTGAGGAAGCAATGAAGACATGGGCTGACTTGTTTAATTATTTGATGTGTAAATTGGTCCTGTATGACTTTAAATGTCTGGAGGACAAGGGCCATATCTGCAGATGTCATCTCATTTCATTCCTTCCATAGCATGGTGAGGTACAGAATATTGCTCCTGGTTTACAAGTGATGAAAACATTTCCCGAGGTCAGGCAAGGGCCCAAACTGGGCCCAGCACCCAGCTTTTCCTATGCTTTAACTTTTCTCTCTGATTCTCTAAAACTGTTGTGTAATCTTTTTTTTTCCCTTACATCATTTATTTCCCTTACATCATTTATTTCCCTTACATCATTGTAAACAATATTAGTTTATTTTGTACAATTTGATTTCTCAAATATTGAATCCCCATAAATAAAAACCCTGTGATATTCCCTTTGCTCTTCTCTCCCGTGACCCCTGCTCTGCTGTATGTCACGTATCTATAATTTGCCTGCTAGTTCTGTCTTTTTTTCTGACCCTTTTTCAGTTCCCCGAAGTGAAACCATTCAATATTTTCCTTCTGACTTATTTCACTGAACATAATCCCTTCCAGCTCCATCCCTGATGTTCTAAAGGGCATGGGTTTGTCTTTTTCATCACCGAGTAATATTCCATTGTGTATATGTACCACATCTTCTTGGGGGCATTTAGGTTGTTTCCATAACTGGGCTATCTTAAGTAGTGCTGCAATAAACAGAGGAGGGCAGGTTTCCTTATGAATAATGTTTTTGTGCCTGTTGGTAGGTTCCTAGGAGTGGAATTGCCAGGGCACATGGTGTGTAGTCTTCTTAATGGCTAGACACATTATAGGGCAACAGCACAGCAATTCGACTGCTACTGCATATCTCTGTGCTAAAAACAAAAACTCTAACTTTGTTTTTGTGTGGCCCTAATATTCTATCTTAAAAACTAACAAAATATGGGCCCTCCCTGTTGGTGCAGTGGGGTTAAAGCACAGCACTAAGAAGCTAAAGCCACTTCAGTATGAATTCGATCCCCGCCCCAAAGGTGACCCACAAGGTGCGGCAGACCTTTCCTGACCCGCCCGCTGCTCCCCTCAGCAGTGTACTTCCTCAGTCTGCCTGTTCTGCTCCCCACTCTGTCTCTGGTGAAGCCTCTCGTGCCCTGCACCTCTGGCTTATACCCCAGTTCTGTATGCATAAATAAATAAATCTTTCTAAAAATTTATTAAAAGCTAACAAAATATATAAGAATTCAAGTGTCTGAGACGAGAGTAAGTAAAAGGAAGGACAGAGTATTAAAAGTTTATCTGTCTTTCCTCCCTTGAGTAACTTTATTCAGAAAGAAAGGGGAAAGTCCCAGGAGCTGGGGAACCATCACCGGCTGAGCGCACACTGGGGTTGGTTCTGCATGAGCAGAGCCTGCTGGACGCCAAGGCCACCCTGGCTCCCTGGAGAGCATGCCCCTCCCTAGCAGGGAAAGCCAAGGTGGACCTGGCCTGGAATGTTCCCGCAAACCTGCAAAATGATGGCAAATGTCACAATGACATTTAAGAATTTAGTAAGGAAACCAGGACAGGAAAGATCTGAACAAACCACACAGGAAGCTTGTCACAAGTCTCAAGTTTTTTATTTTCAGAACAGAGTCTGGTTTTATTTTTAAAAAGAGAAGGAGGGGAAAAAAACGTGATAAATGCTACTGAGGTGCCACTTGGCTTCTTCCAGGCTCTCGCTGCCAGCTCGCTCTTTCCCCAAAACACACAGGCTCAGCACCAGGCAGGGCCAGCTCAGAGGGTCTTTAAGAGGGGGCCCACCCGTGCCCCTTTTAAACAAATGAGGAGTCAGAGTTAAGATCAAGGTGAGCTACGAGGGGCAGCTGGCTTGGGTTCTGAAGCCCCGGCCCTTTTCTGTGAACTAAACTGTTGGAATCAGCTGCACAAACAGAGCTGCACCTGATTATGAGACCCGTGGGGACACCTCTACTCTGACCCCACACTTCAGGCACCCTAGAAAGCCAGAAAGTGTCAGGGGTCACTGCTTTCTGTGAAAGGGGCAAGGGAAGTAAGAAAAGGGACCCAAGAAAAACACACCAGAAAGAAGGGACTGATGCCCTGAACACAAAGAGTTTGCACCAAATATTTGAAAGCGGCTGTCTGGGCTGAGTGGGGGCTGGCAGACTGGGCTGGGCAGGCCTGGCATCTGCAGAATTGCCAGGCTGCCATCAGTCAATGTAGCTAGGGATGTGACAGCTCCCTGGGACACCCCACAGCCTCCCCCCAAAAAAAACCAACAGCAGCGGAGAGTTCAGCCGGGGAGCAGGGAGACTGCCATCCATGGCGGGGCAGGGCGGGGGCTAGGGGCCAGCCAGGAGCTGGCCATGGCTCAGACCAAAGTCCTTTCCTAGTCACTGAGATTAGGTAGCAGAGAAACAGAGCAAAGCTGGCGAGAGGACACAGGAGCAGAGGGGAGAGCAAATGGTCCCCCCCACCCAGGGTCTGCACCCCAGAACGTCAAGCACATGGATTCAAAGGGAGAGCAGAAGAATCCGTGGGGAAAGGAGAAAAGGAAAAAAACAAAACGATTAATTATGAAAGTCAGTTAGCTAATGTGGGACTTAATAGGGTGAGGGGCTGGGAGCACAGAGTGATTGAGTGTAAACATTTCCCCCATTGTCCCCCACCCTGAGGGCAGGGAGGGCTCAGGAGAGCTCAGGTCAAGCATCAGCCCCTCTGGTGTCTCTGTCAACAGCTCCAAGAAATTGTGGAAAGAAGGGGCCCAAGAGAAAAGCTGAGGTCCCAAAGGTAAAAGTGTCACTCAAAGCTGGTTACTGAGTTAAACCACAGCCCCTGACGTCGGGTCCTTTAGCAGAGGTTTCTTAGACCACACAAAATGCATGAGAAAAGGGAGAAAAAAACTTCTTTTAATTTTGCCCTCACCCCATCTTATTTTGGAGTGAAGGAAAGTGAGTATTCCTGGCCTTGCTCCCAATTGTCGTGTACCTTACCCGCCTCAAAGATCCCAAGAGTGATGTCTTACACCCGGCCTAAAGCAGACAGTGCCCGGTGGATCTCCCTGGTCGTAAATCTCCACAAGGGAAACACCAGGAGGAAGGTTGTGCGAAGCCTTCTGCAGGCACTCTGCCTCTTCCCTGGGGCTTCCCTTAACCAGAGCGACATCTACACCCTTGTTGATGGGCATCAAGCACCCTAGACTGGTGGGGGAGCCCCAGCTCCCAGGAAACCCACCAAAGCTATTATTCTGAGACAAGATCTGACCCAGCCGGCAGCAAACCTCAGGAAGAATAAGAGTTCTGGGTGCAGAGGCGGGACAGCGGGAGGTCAGGCCAATGGTTGATACTCCACAGACCCTGTGTGAACAGTGGCCCCAAGCCCCAGCTGGATTGTGGCCACTCTGAGTCAACTTCTGAGTATTTTGTCTTTATTTTTTGCAAGCAGCATCTGTGCACGATGCAACAAAAGCTGAATGCACGGAGGTAGAAAGGCTCACTCACCCGAGAAAGGGTGTAGTTTGGTCCTTAGAATCTGGACCCTCTCCTCCCCCAAGCTGAGAAGAGAGGAGCAGGAAGGAGAAAGATCCTGGGTGAGCTTCTCCCCTGGAGGAGACGGAGTGGGCAGCACCCAGGAGCCTCGCTCCTCTGGGAATTCATGGCCACAAATTCACAAGGAAAGTAGTGGTGTGTGTGGTGGGAAGGGCAGGGCCTCCCTAGATCTGGTGGACACAAGAAAACAGCACTACGCACACACACACTACACACACACAGAGACACGCACAGACACAGACTTTGCATCTACCATCTGGAAGAAATCCAACAGACACATGAGGGAAACAGTGGATTCTGGGTCAGTTTCAAGGCCTAAAAGAAGCTGGCACTTCCAAGCAAAGGGAATGGCCCGAGGCCCGGTACCTCCTGCCCGCGCACCCCTTTCTTCCTGCAGTGGGCTGGATTCCGGGTGGAGGTGGAAAAATTCCAAAGCAGAGGTACCACTCCCCCGGAAGGCTAAGTTTAGGTGAGAGCAAGGGGAAGAAAAACTAGAGGAAGCGGGCCTTCCTCCCCCACCTGCACTGCTGGTCTCCCTCCGCGCAGTCTTGATCCAAGAAACGCAGGAGGGCACACTGGCCCGCAGCCCTGTGGACAATTGCCTCTTTGCCTCTCCTAGACAGCCAGGTCAAATCTGGGCGAGGGGTCAGAGGAAAGAGAGCCAGGGCCTCCCCACTCTACATGAAGGCCCCTCCCTGTTCCTCTCAATTCTGGGAGGCCACCGCCAGAGTGTTCACATAGCCGTGGGCACCCCCCTCGTTCTCCGAGATGCAGTGGCCCAGCTGGGAGCCTCCCTGAGGTGGTGGTGGCGGTGGTGCAGAGGGTGGGACCCCATAGCCGCCTCTGACCCGACTGGGGGAGGCCCGACTCCCCTGGTCCCAACAGCCCTCCAGGGCTTCCAGGCCCCGGCAGCCCAGGAAGAAGAGGTTCTTGAGCATGAAGATGGAGAGCGGCTGCTGATAGCTCACCACCAGGAGGCAGCGCAGCGCCAGCAAGGGCACGTCCACCAAGCAGCCGCCCAGCAAGCGCAGGAGGCGGCTGCAGCTGCCAGGCCCGGAAGCCTGGCCCCAGGACGAAGTAACGGCCGCCACGTTGAGCTCGTAGAGCCAGAGCACCGGCGAGGCGAGGGTGAGGAAGTAGACGGTGATGAGCAGGTAGCGCAGGTGTGCCGGCAGAGGCACGCGGCCCTCCAGCATCAGCTCCACCAGGGTGAAGCTGTCCAGCAGGTCCAGACACGTGCCCAGGAAGCAGCCCGCGGCACGGTGCTGCTGCGGCTGCAGCAGCAGGGGTCCCCCCGAGCCAGGGGGGGCGCCCGCCTCGCTGATGGCTCGCACCAGGCTGTAAAGCAGGGGCACCGACAGCGCCATGGTGAGACGGAAGCCCATGGTGCCGAAGGGCGCGCGCAGCTCGATGAGGTCCAGGATGGACGTGCCCAGGATGAGCACCACCTTGGGGGTGAAGGCGATGGCGTAGATGAGCCAGGCCAGGTAGGCGAAGGCGA
>NW_004567135.1:8875756-8879396 GCF_000260355.1 Condylura cristata | reverse complement strand
GTCCACCGCTGTCATGCTGCAGGAGGTGGGCGTGGAGGTGGCGGAGGAGGTGGCCGCGGAGGAGGAGAAGGCCGCCGGCGTGGGCTCAGTGGCTGGGACGCCCCCCTGGGCCGGGGGCCCTGGGTGTCCGGCGGCGGTGGCTGGCACCAGCGGCTGGCTGATACTGATGCTCTCGTCGTCGTCCTCTCGCTCGGCGCCGGTGCTGCTGCTGGGGGAGCCGCCGCCGCCCCCGCCGCGTCTGCCGCCGCCTCCCCCCCGGCTGGTGCTGGTGCTGGTGCTGCTGTCGCCCGAGCCTCTCCGGCCGCGGGAGGAACCCCCCCGGAGGAAGAGCGGCTGCAGCCGGGCGGCGGCTGCGGGCGGCGGGAAGGAGCCAGCCGAGGACGAGACCGCGCGGGGGTTGCCGAGCGCCGCGTGCATTGTCCTCCGCGGGGCTCCGGGGGGCTGCCTGGCTGCTCCCTCCCCGCCAACCCCCGGCCGGTGAGGCGGCAGAGGGGAGCCGAGGCCCGCAGCCGCCGCCGCCTCCCCAGCAGCGGGCACTCGTACCCCCGCCGGCAGCTGCGAGATCCGGACTGGAGCCTCGGGACTGGGCGAGCGAGCCCCGGGCGGCTGGGAGCGGGGTAGGCGAGAAGCTGAGCCCACAGCGATGACGCCGGGCGCGGCGGGGGCGGCGGGAGGGGGGAGGCGACTAGAGGGGGCGGGAGGGAGCCCAGCCGGGGAGGAACCGGAGGCTGGCGGCGGGGAAACCAGGACTGGATTCGAGGGGGAGAGGAGGAGACCAGAGGAGGACAAAGCCTGGCTCGCCGGATCAGCCGGAGAAAGGGGTCGGAGGATACCCGAAGCCGAGAGTTGGCACTGGGGAGCCCCAGGGCTGAGAAGGGAAGAGGAGGCCCTGTCGGAAAGAGAGGGGCGGGTTTGGTGTGGGGAATCGGCTGTGGAAGCACCCAAACAGAGCACAGGATTCTTAAATACATAGCCCGGATCCCACCAGTTGAACCACGGCAGCCTAAGTTGCTGCTACCGGGAGCGGTGGGGGGGCCCCAGGCCCTGGCCTCTGCTGGCAGTCAGCGGTCAGGCTGCTTCTTGGCACACAGCTTGGACCTCTGTTCTCCGTCTAGGGCCCTTTCCGCTGGGCCACTGGGCCTCTCCACTGAAAACTAATGGAGGCTTACCAGAAAGAAAGGCAGCCTGGGGCAGAATTTATTCACTTCTCAGGTGTATTTTATTTATGTTGCATACAAGAATCGGGGTGCAGGCCAGAGGTACAGGGGGTGAGAGGATTCACCAGAGTCAGAGTGGGGAGCAGAACAGGCGGATTCACTGAAATCACTGCTGAGGGGAGCAGAGGGCGAGACAGGAGAGGTCTGCTGTGCCGTGTGGGTCAGCTGCCTGGCTGGGGATCGAACTCCAGCCACAGTGGCTGCCAATAAGCACAGTGGCAGTGGCTTGATAGCACTGCCAGAGAGACCCATGGGGGTAGAATTTAATGGAAGAGTCAGGCCACACTGATTGAAAGGCCCAGGACTTTCTTACAGCAGCCCCAAAGATATTCCTACATCTTCATATGTAGAAGATAGGAACCCCCTGGGTTCAGGGGGTCCCCCTCAGGCCCTCCCTGTGTCCAAGGGATGGAACATGTATCTAGCAGAGCAGAAAATGAGGAGCTATTTAGAGATATGGATACCTTGAAAAAACAAGTCTCAGAGTCGGTGGTGAATGCAAGTTCAGGTCTCTCCCCTGGGGTGACTCAACCTGCAGATTCAGGCCTCGCTGGGGCTGGAGATCAAGCCACGACTCAGGAAGCAGCAAGTCGTTATACTTTCAGGAGTTTGGAGGAGGAAGGAGTTGGCTCAAAGAGACTTTCACCTCCCGAATAATGCAAACTCCCAACCGCTCCAAAGCGAGGCTGGACGGCCTGTCCTTCCTCCTGCTCCACACAGTCCGGGCTGATGTCCCAAGCCTTGCCCCCAGGCCCATGCAAGCCGCCTGCACTGCTGGGCTCTTTCTGAGTGGCACCCCACAGCACCTGGGGGGCTGCAATGGGCTCAGGCCCTGGGGGCCGAGCCTTGTCCCTCAGCCCGCCTCTTGAGTTTGGGTTCATTTTAACCCAAACCTGCTTTCTCTTCTCTCTGAAGGTCTCTAACCAATCCAAGGTAGATGTGGGATTCAGACTCGCAGGTATGTGAAAGGGGGCGTGTCAAGGCCAAGGTATGGGCCGGGGTGGCGGAGAGTGGACACAGTCTTCGGTGTCCGCTTGCGGTTCTGTGTCCACCAGCCCTGTGCAGAGCAGGTGCCCTGGGGCTGGCGGTCTCAGCTCCGCCACTTAGCTGATGTTACCAGACAAGTCATCTCACCTCTTTGCCGCTCCGATTACCCAGCTCTAAAAGGACCAACGTCTACCTCAGTGCACTCTGGTGAGACTTAAAGATCAGGATTCAACGTGCCCGTGGCGTGGAATAAGTGCCCAGTTAAAGGCAGCTGGCACTGTCATCAGCTTCCACTTAGCTCACAGCTTACCCTCCCGGGGAACATTTACTCATCCACAGGCCACTCGTGACTGTCTTCTGGGCTGGCTTCCCTCCCGGGGCCACATTTGGAGCTCTGCACCACCACAGATCTGCACTTTGAGAAAAGAGCAAAGCTGCTCTCCTTAGGAGCAGTGGTGAGAGATTCAGCTGTGCCAGCTGGTGCCAGGCCCACACACAAGGGCAAGGTGGGGAGGAAACAGTGGCGGCAGCCTGTAGGGCTGTGGGGGTCATGAGGGTCCCCGATGTCAGAGCCATGTCAGAGCTGTAGGGAGGGCGGCCCAGGCAGGGCGTGGCTTGGGTGGCTGCCCACTGCTAATGGCAGTGACTACAGCCAGGCTCCCCAGCTCCAGGGGAAACAGCAGCCAGCAGCTAGCCTGAAAGCTGGCCTGAGACTTCTGCTCAAGCTAGTGAAGCAGTTCGAGAAACAGAAGATGATGGCAAAGAGCTGGGCTCCTGAGAGAACACAAGGAGTCTGCTCCCACGCTCCGCCACCACAGCAGCCAGGCTCCGCACAGTCCTCCCCTCTCCCCTCAGACTTAGCCATCAGGGGCTGCCCCACCTCCCGCAGGTGGGAAGAACAGGCCTCCTTCCTGGTAATTTGGCTTGTAACCGTCCTTTCAAGTTCCCCTTTTATTTCTGGAAAATGTGATATACAATGACCAGATTAATTTTCTGTAGAAGATCTTTTTAAAGAAGTATTCCTTTACGCTAAGACTTTTATTTATTTATTTTTATTTTGCATATAAGCGGGTGTAGGCCAGAGGTGCAGAGGGGTGAGAGAATTCACCAGAGACAGAGTGGGGACCAAAACAGCCGAGGGGATCAGTGGGCAAGACAGGAGAAGTCACCATGTGCGGGACAGCTCCCTGGCGGGGGGTCGGATTCAGGCCATTGCAGTGGACCTTGGCAGTGGTAGTGCTGAGACTGAACCCCTAGGCCAACAGAAAGACCCTCTGTATAAGATATTTTAGCTCAGTTTCATCCCAGTGTAAGACACCAAACAAAAAGACGACAAATTAACGATGAGAAAGCAGGGTACTTAACAGAGTAAGTCAGAGGTCTGAGTATTGCAATGGATTTCCCCAATCTTCTGTGTACACACACACACACACACA
>NW_004567135.1:8868518-8875656 GCF_000260355.1 Condylura cristata | reverse complement strand
GAGAGAGAGAGAGAGAGAGAGAGAGAGAGAGAGAGAGAGAGAGAGAGAGAGAGCCTTTGATTTAGCCTGGAAAGGGCATGGCAAAGATGTACCAGGGATGAGAAGCAGAAAGACAGAAAGACTTTCTCAGGTAAGTGCAAACATCCCACAAGATTGAGACCGGGAAGACACAGTCGCCAAGCAGGTAAGAACGAAGAGTCTGTGCTGGCTGTTCTGCGTACAGATGCCTGGCAACTGTCAAAATATAAAGCAACTTAGGCCAAGTCACACAGCCAGGTAAGGGCAGAGTTGGGGTTAAATCTAGATGTGTGACCCAAGCTCAGCCCAAGCTCCTCCTGGCTACAATCCCCTTCTCACAAGCCAGTCTGGCAGCAGCTCACAGGCCTCCTGCAAGATGGGGGTGAAGTAAGCAGGTTGCAAAACAAACTACATTTGCCTGAGCCCCTAAGTGCTGTGCCCTGGGTGTGGCTCATGGGCACCTCCTCTTCTTGTCCTGCTTGAGTGGCAAGTCCGTGCTCACACCCTGTCGGCCTCTGGCCTCCACAGTAGCAGGAGAGGGGGGAGGTGTCTCTACTGAGCTTGGCATTAAAGAGATGCTCAGCAGGGCAGGGCCAGCCCTTCCTAGTACTGGCATGGCCCCCTTCTTTGATGACCCACCTTCACAGCCAGAACAAAGAGCAGACTCAAAGGGAACTACCCCAGGGTGCCTGTGCAGACACAAGCGGGCACTTCGGTCCTCAGCTGCACAGTCCCACACCTGACTCAGAATGAAAGGAAGCTGGCAGAGGCAGGGCAGCGGCTGAGCCTGTGAAGCTTCCCTGCTTCAGAACTACTCTGAGAGTTCTCTGAGCACAGGCACTCACCTCCCCTGGCTCAGAGCTACTGCACGCTCTCGGGCTCTTGAAGCCAGGGCTGCCCTAAGCTGCTCCAGGGAGGTCTCAGAGTGATGCCACCACCCTCTGGATTAAAGCAGATATCCCAGCTCCTGGGTCTTCCCATGGCAGTTGCTGGGCTAAGTGCTTGGGTTCCAGGGACTTAAAAAAAAGCAACCCAGAATCAGAATCAGACAAGAAGGAAATAGACATGTAACCATAGCAAGATACAGTATCATGAACAGTGTGAGAAAGTCTGGACAAGGTCCAGAGAGGCAGGAAATAGAAGTCAGGTCAACCTGCGTGAAGACGGGGACAGGAGTGTCCTCGGAAAGAGAAGATATTGGTCAGCAGAGAGCAAGCGGTCAGAGCAGCGAGCCAGACAGAGGGGAGCAGGGGACAAAGGACCCAGGGACGCCTTTGGGTTGCAAGAAGACGCATGAAAAGTGAAAGGCTGAAGGACTAGAGCAGGGCTAGGTTACGGATGGCCAGAGTGCCAGGAGACTGGGCAGACGCACTCTCCACTCGGGGGTAGGGAGCTCTTGAGATCGGAAATATCACAGGCGTAGACTTGCACTTTTAAAAATTGCTTTGTAGTGGAGGGGAGAGAACATGGAAGCAGAGACAATATTCCTATTCTGACAATATTGTGAACTAAATATATAAAAACTCTCCTCTTTAAAAAAAAACAGATAAGAATGTTAAGACCCTTTTAAATTCATAACTAGCAGAGTAAGAGAAAACCCTGGGGTCATCAATGAAGAGGTCAAATGGCAAGTAAAATAAATGATGCTGTAAGCGACCCCGGGTACAGTCCATCTCAGTGAGCAGATTACTGCCAGGCTGGGCAGAACTACAAGCAGCTAACTTGAAATTTATCTCAATTAATGGGGTTTTAAAAGATTTATTTATTGATGCATACAGAACTGGGGTGCAGGCCAGAGGTGCTGGGGCAGTGAGATTCATCAGAGACAGAGTGGGGAGCAGAACAGGCAGGTCGCGGAAGTACACAGCTGAGGGGAGCAGCGGGGGGTGGGGGAGGGGGTCACGAGAGCTCTGCTGTGCCCTGTGGGTCACTCCCTGGCCACGGATCCAACTCTTGCTACTATGACTACTGATAGCTTCACAGTGCTGTGACTTAACCCCTTGCACCACTAGGGAGGGCCTTAATTAATGTTAATGAAATAAATTTAGGCCCTCCTTGGTGGCGCAGTGGGTTAAAGCACAGCACTGAGAATCTAAAGCTGCTTCAGCATGATTTCGATTCCCGCCTGCCCCGGAGGTGACCACATGGCGTGGCAGACCTCTCCTGACCGGCCCGCTGCTCCCCTCAGCAGTGTACTTCGTCAATCTGCCTGTTCTGTTCCCCGCTCTGTCTCTGGTGAAGCCTCTCGCCACCCCTGAGCCTCTGGTCTGCACCCCAGTTCTGTATGCACAAATAAATAAATCTTTAAAAAAAAAAAAAGAAAGAAATTTAGAATTCAATTCCTCCATCTCACTAACCCCCTTTCAAGTGCTTAAAGGTGTATTTCTTCTCCTTTATTCTAATTTATTTTAAAAACAACAAACGGCATTAAACTGGACGTCCACAAGGAAAGAAACGAATCTAGACGCACATACACTTCACAGATATGAACTCAAAGTGGACTTGAGACCTAAATGGAAAACACAAAACTTAGAAAACTCCTAGAAGGTAACATGGGAGAAAATCTAGATGATCTCGGACTTGGCAATGACTCTTTAAGTACACCACCAAAGGAACAGCCCTCAAAAGAAAGGATAAGCTAGACTTCACTGCAAAGATACTATCAGAAGAACAAAAGTCAAGTCACAGCCTGGAAAAAAATATTTGAAAGAAATATCTGATAAAGGACAATTATCCAAAATACACATGAGCTTTTAAAACTTTACAATAAGAAAACAAGCAACTAAGTCAATTTTAAAATGGGCCAAGGACCTTACCAGACATCTTACCAGTGAAGATACACAACTGGCCAGTATGCATATGAACAGATGCTTGACATCACGCCATCGCGAGAGGCATGTTAAAATAAGACACCGCGACACACCAACAAGAATGGCCAACATCCATAACAGGGGAACATCAAATGCTGGTGGGAACGTGGAGACCAGACTTTCTGCATGGCAGCTTTCACAAACCTAAACATGTTTTGGCCATAGGAACCAGCGATCATACTCTTCACCCAGAGAAGTTGAAAATGTATGTCCACACACAAACCCACACATGGGTATTTTTAGTAGCTTTATTCATGATTGACAAAACTTGGAAGCAACAAATATATCCTTCAATAGGCGAAGGGATAAACTGTGATGCATCTAGACAATGCAAAAGTATTCAACGCTAGAAAGATATGAACTATCAAGCCAGTCTGGAAAGCCTATGTACTGTAAGATTTCAATCATATGCCAATTTAGAGAAGGTAAATCTGTGGAGATTCTATAAAGAGCAGTGGTTGCCATGAGTTGAGAAGGAAGGAGGGTGAATTGGGATAGTATAATTTTTAGGGTAGTGAAAATATGCTCAAAATATGCTCTGAGCATGACGATGGATACATATCATTATAAATGTGTGCAAATCCATGGACTGTACAAGCAAACATGAACCTTAGTGTAAACTGTGGACTCTGGATGGAGCCTGCAGGTTCATCAGTTGTAACAAATGTGCCACTCTGGTGGGGGATACTGATAATGGGGGGAAGCTCTGCATTTGTGGGGCAGCAGGCATGTAGGAAATCTCTGTACCTTCCACTCAATTGTTCTGTGAATTAAAACTGCTCTAAGAAAATGAAGTCTTCAAGAAAGGAGCTGCATAAAGTCAACTGTATTATTGGGCCTTTAACATATAGAAATAAATTTGACAATAACAGCACAAAGGAAGTGGGTGGAAGCAAAGCTGTATTAAAAAAGGATATGACACCAGATGGTTAACTTGACTCCACAGAAAGAAAGGAAAAGAAACAGAACTGGTAACCAAGGCTAATGTGACAAAGCCTGAAAATCCACTTTTACTCTCAGCTTCTTTAAAGTACATAAAACCACAGAAAGTCATAATTATAACAATGTGTTACTGGGTTTGTAATATATATAATGGACAAAAATAGTACTAAAAAGGGGAAACAAGAATCGAAATATATACAAGTTTCTATTTTTCACCAAAATTAAGTTGGTATGAATTTGAAGTACATACAGATTAGCTAGGATGTGTATTAATAACTTCTAGTACATCCACTAATAACTAAAAAAAGCTTAAAATCATTCGCAAAATTAAATATTACATGAGAAAAATTCACTTCATACCAAAAATAAAAGGAAGCCTAATAAAAGAATTTCAGATTTCAAATATATAGTCGCTGAAAAGATTTAATAGATGGGTTACACATTACATAGGCGCAACTGAAGTGTATTAGTAAATTTAATAATACAGCAGAAGAAATGCTCTAGACTCCAGAAGAGAGTGCTAGAGGTTGGAATATATATAAAGGAGATATCAGAGAACACGGCGGATGAAATGGCAGGATCCAAAGTATATGGGATAGATGTTCCAGAAAGGGAAAAACAGAAAGAATGAGGGGAAACAACAAAGAAATTTTGGCTGAGAAATTTTCAAAATGAGTGAAAGAACTTCACTGATCCACAGATTTAAGAATCACAATGGATCCTAAAAAGGAAGAACAAAAATAAACACCCTCCTAGAGGCTTGGAGGTGAAACTGCAGAACATCTAGAAAGGGAAGTGCTTGAGAAGCCAGACAAGGAAAGGCCAACAGATAGATTGACAGCGGACTTCTCTTTGGAGATCACTGAAGCCAGAGGCAATAATGACAAAAAAAAAAAAAAAAAAAAAAAAAAAACTAATATATTAATATATCAGTAATCATGGTAAATATCAGATTAGGGGTTTAAAAACGTTTGACTATATGCTTTTATAATAACTATCCCTAAAACAAAAATCAAAGCAAAAGGGTGAAGAAAATGTATATGCATATATACCTCTGAGCATTCATATAAAAGCCCAAGTGAGTATTAATGAACAGAAAGCTGGCATGGCTATATTAATACTAAGGGAAAATGGAGAAAATGGAGAAGCCCTACCTAGTCTGGGGGCAGTAGGCAAGGCTAGAGTGAGCCTGAGGCCAGTGGGCAGTAGTCAGAAGACCTCTGCTGGTGGGTCCAGAAGCCTCCCTGGCCCACCTGCTCCAGTACCAGCAGGGAGATGCCCTAGGTGGAGCTCAGAAGGGCTGGTGAGCCTTGGGGGTGGGAGGTTCTTGGCATCAACTCCACCTGCCTGAGCCTGGACCCGGGCCTGCCTTCTGGCCTAGACTCCAGAGTGAAAACTAATTAAAAAGTAAGGGAGTCAGTCTAGGTAACTGACTCGGCCCAGCCATTAGTGAGGCTGGCAGAATGGGCTTCTGCCTGGGGTGATGCCAGGGTTCCAAAGAAGACTGGCTCAGGCTTCTGACTGCTGCCCACTGGCCAGTAGCCTTGCCTACTGCCCCCAGGCTAGGTAGGGCTTCTCCATTTTCCCCTAGTATTAATATAGCCATGCCAGCTTTCTGTTCGTTAATATTCACTCAGGCTTTTCTATTCAGTTATTGCATCATGCATAACCAGTGCTCTTCCCAGAAGCCCACGTTGCACACTGGACCAGAGCCCTATCTAGCCAGGTGGCAGTGCACTGGGCTGTGGTCCCCCTTGAGGACAGGTGGGGGCAACTGGAGGACCTCTGACTCGCAGGTCAGAATAGAAGAGCCTAAGAGTCAAGTGAATGTCAGCACAGAGAACGCCTGGCACACACCATAGAGCGAGATTACCTGGCATCGAATCCCCGCTCCACCACTTAGAAGCTGGATGACGTTGGGCAAGTTATTCAATCTCTCTGACCTCAGTTTTCTCATCTGTAAAATGGGGACAATAATAGTCTCTCTTTCATAGAGTTGTATGAGGGGTAAATGAATTGTACTAAGAGCACTTAGAACATGCCTGCACATATTACTATATAAATATTTGTAGTTATAAAAGGACCAAGTTCCAGAAAGACATAATTCTGAACGTGCATGGACCTAAAAACATTACCCTAACATAAATAAAGCAGAAGTGTCTATTATAATAAGTCACTGGCTAATTATAGAGGGGGTACAAACACATCTCTTAGCTGACAGGTCAGGTAAGACGCTGGTAAAGATATATGGAAGCTGAACCATCACTAATAAGCTTGTTCTAGTGAGTGAATACAGAGCTCTGTACCCAAAATATTAGAAATTATACATTGTTTACAAATACATGTACAACATATATTTGTGATGATGTACAGACCCCATTTCTTGACCTCAGAGCTATATTAGAACACAGTAATAAAAAGATAACCAACCACCCTTGAGGTTTGAAATTAAAAAAAAAACTTCCAAATAACTCATGCAAAAATTATAAAATAATTAGAACTAAATAACAGTGAAAACACTGTTGAATGGGACACTGCCAATGCCCAACTTTGAGGAAAATTTGTAGCTTCAAATATTTATGTTACTTACTTAGTAGAAAGACTAAAAATAAGTTAAATCTCCTGATGAGCTTGGTCAGTAACAGTAAATGCAAATAAAATATGGAGAAAGAAATATAAGGAAAATAATAAAAATGGACATTTAAAAACACAAATACCTGACATGACTTACTAAGAAAAAAAGAACACACATGAGCAATTGCAGGGATGAGAAAGAAGACCTAAATACAGAAATAGGTTTTTCATGATAAAAATACAAATATTATTATACTGATACTTTAAAACTTAAGGACAAAGTGGGAAATTACCTTGAAAAATATGACTTTCCCAAACTGTTAGTAGGTCAATCTGAATATACACTGTAAGTTATTAAGAGAGGCGCTCCCTGGTGGCGTAAGGGGTTAGAGTGCTCTCAGCCCCTGCCGCCTCAGCACCAGTTCGATCCCCGGCCGGGGAGCTGGCCCACGGGGTGCAGCAGACCTCTCCTGTCTCCCCACCACTGCTCCCCTCAGCAGTGTACTTCATCCACCTGCCTGTTCTGCTCCCCCCTCTGTCTCTGGTGAGCCTCTCCCCTCTCCCTCCCCCTGTGGCCTGTACCCTAGTCTGTATGCATACATAAATAAATCTTTAAAAATATATAAAGTCATTAAAGAAATTGAATCAGTAACTAAAGTCTCCCCCACAAACTTACCAGACCTAGATAGTTTTGTGGGTCCCACCAATAGTCAGGAACCGATGGTCCCATTTTT
>NW_004567135.1:8848696-8868161 GCF_000260355.1 Condylura cristata | reverse complement strand
AAACAAACTTTTTAAAAAAAAAAAACAGGAAAAGGTGGTATGGGTTACCGTTTATGTTACAAGACTAACAATGGCTATCAGGCCAAAGACACTAGGAAGCAGATGAAGTGAAATCTCATTTACGGACCCGGACAAAGAGCCCTAACCAATGACTCGCTAGTGGCAGCCAGCAAAACGCAATGTAGCCAGTTGGAGTTTACCACTGGCAGACAGCAAGCAAGGTCCGGAGGGAAACATCTGTCGGGTAACTGACCACACTGGCAGATGAAAGGATTAAAGCATTTATGATGAGTTCAAGAGAAAAAACTTTCAACCTTTACTTCATGAATCTACACAACTTAGCAAAACACTGTAGCCTTATCCTAGAAGGAGCAAGATGGCAGAGAGCTGGGTGCTGAAGACCAGCTCCCACTCACGGGCACGTTCCCGGCCCTCGGCAAGCCCGGCCAGTGGCAGTGTGTGCGCCAGGTCTGGCCACCATCCCTCATGGTGTCTGCTGGCTCTCCCCCTGCCAGGGAGCTTGGGAACGAGGCCCTGGGGTTGACAGCCCCACAGGACGGAAGGCCCTGGAGGGGAAAGGCCAGAAGAACCTCCCAGCCCCACCAGAGTACAAAATAAATATTCGTCAAGCCACACTTGCCTCTCTTTCATATACTAGAGTTTCTGGGTGCTGTTTTCTCTCATTGGTCTGTACCCCTTCCTCTGCCAACAGAATTTGGTGACTAATTTCATAAAAGTGTTTGGAATCTACCAGAGCCAAGTCCCAGGTCAAGACAAGTGACACGGCAGTTTCTTACTTCTGGGTTTCGTAGATCACAACAGACTTTTGTTGAGTGAATAAATTAAGTACAAAGAGGCAACTAGAAAAAGCAAAGGAAAAACAGCAAGGAGTCCCCGCTCCCCTCCGAGGAGAGGGCCCCCGATTCCAAAGGCTGCTGAGAGGGATGTGGGCCGGGGAGAGTTCCAAACTGGACCCTGTTCTGTGCCTCCCCAAAAGAGAAAATGACAGAAGGCTCTTAGAACCAGGAGCGGGAAGAGCCTGGAAGCAAAAGCTAAAGCCTCGTCATCTTCCCAGCAGTTCACACCCTGAGTCTGTCCTCCCACCTCCAGCCCCCAGACGCTGCCAAGAGCCCAGGCAGAGACACAGCCGTCCCATCCCGGCCCAGCCTCAGCAGCACCAGGCAGCACTGGGGAAGTGACAGAGATTGAAAAAAAAAACTATTATAGCTGAGATATTTTAAAATTCCGCCCTCAAGGCAGCATCCGGTTGCTACAGCAACCGGAGGTCTGCTGGAATCCTGATTACCAACTTGCTCACCACTCACTGAACCGAACCGCTTGGGGCAGCCGAGAGGTGTCCTCAAGAGGCCCCAGGCTGCCACTGAGGGGAGCCCCAGGAAGGGCCCTGCGTTCTGACTCCAAGGTAAGACTGGTGACCCTAGATGACTTTCTCTGTCCTGTCAACACCTGACGGTACAGTCTTGCTCCAGGCTAATAATTTTGTGGAGAACAGGGGCTTCCTTCCTGCCAAAGTAACTTCTTTTTTGTCTTGTATTCATCTGGCTCCATCGAGACACAGAGGGCAATGTTTCTGTTCAGTTTGGGGCTGAGCAATGAAGCAGCTGGTTGTACGGTTTGGTTTTGCAGTTCAGATAAAGTCCCCAGAGGACAAGACTGGACTGGCGGAGAGTGGTCAGCCCTGCCCTCAGGACACAGGTCCTCTGCACTGGCTTGCCAAAGCCTCAGGATGCCCAAGCCAGCAAGAAACAGGGGACAGAGGGACAGAGCCAGAGGGACAGAGCCAGAAGGACAGAGCCAGAGGCAGGCACGGGCTGTCCTGTCACTTCATTCTGGTGCTAAAGAGTCAACTCCGGCAAGACTGCTCCCCACAGAGCCCCTCACTCTGCTCTCACCTGATATGCCACTGGGCAGGTGCAACCTCGCTGCTGCCCATAAGAGCACTAAGGTCGCAGCCACAGTAGCAGGTGCCTCAGGACATCAAATACTGCCTGGAGGAGGAAGCGGCCTGATTGGGTGGGTCTTTGGTGCATTTGTGGGAAAGACAGCAGGCTCTCGTGACTGGAGCAGGGGGCCCTCCATTTTCTGGCCGACTCTGGACACCTGGACACGCACAGGTGTCTGCACAAGGGTAGGACTTTGTACCTTGATCAGATCCAGCACGTGGTACATCTCAAATAGGAGTTTATGAAAGCACAGCAGTGAGTGGCCTCCACTTTGTGCTCTCACTTATCAATCGGCGCAGGGGCTCTGGGAAGCTCGAGTAACGTATGGATGAATGACACCTGCTGCAGACACACTGGAAAAGCAAGACTCCCTGGCCTGGGAGCTCAGACACAGGAGCGAGGAAGAAGTCATCTTAGTCAAATGCCTTCTGGGCCCAGGCGGCAGAGCGGCGTGAGCTTCGCTACCAAACCCATCTGCCAGCCTTCCTTACGAACACTGAGCGGCCGTGGGCAGCTGCCGGGCCGTGACCCAACTGCAGACACGGCTGCCAGCCCTGTGGAACCCCGGGGGCACCAGGGTGAGTCCAGCTCCCCTTGCTCTTTGCTCGCCTTTTCCTCCTTCCTCCTGGAATGTGGATGAGACGCCTGAGGGTGTAACAGCACCCTCGAAACTAGGCACACGCACACTCAAGCATGTGAGCATGGTGGGTGGGTGACCCCGTCCTCGCTGACACCCTCGAGCCGCTCCCCCAGACTGCAGGGCCAGCCTCTGAACTTCCTGCCGCTTAGAAAAACAACTAAAATTTTGGTGGAGTCGCCAGTCAGGTTTCTGTAACAAGCAGCTGAACAAAAACCCTAACTGCTGCAGCAGAGTATAGGGAAGACCTCGTTATGAAGCACACAGTGTCCACATCAACTTTACAGGCAGAAAGGTGGGGGCAGCTACCGAGGACCACACAGCCGGACGGGACAGGGCTGGGGGTCGAGGCTGAGGCGGCTCTGGCGCAAGGACCCTCAAGGCTCTCTACTTGTACCGTGTTGGGCAAGGGAGAAGAAAAAGCCCTCGTTGTCCCGAAGGCGCCGAGGACTCAGTGGGTCTGTGTCCCACCGGGGTGCAGGCCATGCAGGCGTGGGGCACGCCTGTGAGTCCCTATGAACAGAGTCCCCCATTTAGACTTCAGTAGAAGACGCCGAACGAGGGGGTAAATGCAGGTCGTGGAGAGGTAAGAATCACAACAGAAGTTAAGTAGGTGAGCGGGAGGGGACGCTGTCACTAGTAGGAAGCTGAGGGAGCCTCCTGGTGGTGACAGTCACTGGGCCCCTCGCCACTGAAAAGGAGAAAAGGAACAAGTGGGCGCTGGTGTGGGTGGGCCGGGAGGGGCTGCTCAGCTGGCGTGGAGCTGGGGGAAGCCGCCGGAGGGCTCCCACGGGGAGGACCAGTCCAGCTGTCCAGGGTGGGGGTGGGGAGGAGGCCGCGAGGTGAGAGGGCAGGTGGGACCAGGCGTGGTCCTGCAGGTGGCCAAGCAGAGACGCAGGAAGTGCAGCTCCTCTCCCTCCTCAGAGCACAGCCTTCATTCTGGCCCCCCAACACCTCCTCAGCCCCCCCACTTAGCTCACTGGACACTGCCCCCCCCACCCCGCTCTCCCCCCACCGAACAAGCACCAGGTATCCAAAGAGATGTCAAGGAGGCCGGGGATGGCCAAGTAAGGGTTTGACAGACATCGGAATCGTCATCTGTGCTAGAGACTAACAGGTTAGTGCAGCTCCAGCATCAGTTAGAGTGTGATCTGGGGGCTGTGGGGGGCGGGGCCCCCCGAGTAAGATGGGGAGAGGATGAGCCGCGCCGTGGCAGATGCCGAGACCGCGGGTGACGCAGATGGCGGCGAAGGGGTTACTCCCCCAGGGCTGACACTTTCTAGAAGCACTGCAGGAAAAGCTTCTCCATTTGGACAAAAGCCCCTTCCTCACCACATCAGGGGAGCTGCCGAGAACATGCCCGCTGCCGGGGCAGCCCTCCTTCCTAGACAGACTCAGGCTCTGCCCAGCCGACTGGGGGCGGCAGGGGTGGGTGGGGACAGAGGTGGGCGGGGGGAGTCAGCACCCCACGGCCGAAATGCCACGTCTCCGCCTCACTCACCCACTGTCCTTCCCCCACAGGATTTTCAGAACATTCCAGACAGAGCGTCGCAAGAGACAGCACCATGAATATTTATTACGATCATTTTAATTTAAAAAAATAAGCCCGAAAGTTCCAAATTGGGCAATCAGCTAAAATGCCATAGCAAGGAGTCTCCGCGGCGAGTTACACGGGTGGCTGGCGCGCCGCGTCCTTCCGCGCAGGCAAGGGCCTTGCAGAAACTGCCACGCAGCGCCACCGGGCAGCCCTGATCAAACGACGAGGAAACAGGCACAGAGACTGGTCTGAGGTCAGGCTGCTCGAGGCGGCGGGCAGGGGCGGGCCTGCGGTCCCCGGGAGTCCTGCCCCCGAGGGCCCGGGCAACTCCAGCCGGGCGGGCGGGCAGCGGGCCCTGACTGGCCCCGAGGGAGCCAGCACACAGGACTCCGGGGGCCCCAGGCCCCGCCCCCGGCCAGGGCCCCTGCTACGAGGTCCAGCCCTCCTTGCGGAGGACCAGCTGCACAGCCTCGTCCACGTCACGCACAATGTGCGACGCCCGCATGAGCCCCGGGTTGAAGCCGAAGTCCCGGTGACCGTGGAACGGAGCCTCCTCCCCGGCCGGGGCAGGCTGCGCGGACCCCGGGGCCTGGGGGCTGTACACGCCCGTGCACACCAGGATGGAGGTGCAGCTCTGCGGGGCCCCCGGCCGCTGCGTCTGCAGGGCCCCGGGGCCCTCGCGCTGCGCCATCTGCAGGTGCTGGTGAAACAGGTTGGCGCCGTAGACATCCGACATGGGGTTATCGCTGCGGGGCGCCACACCGGGAGAGGAGAGAGGAGAGCAGCGTCAGCGGTGGAAGGCAGAGAGCACCCGCCACGGCGGGGCTGCGGTGCGCTCCAGACAGGGAATCCGCAGGGTGAGTGGGGGGGGGGCAAGGAAGGGGCGGGGGCTCACCCCACCGCGTAGAGCTTCTGGATGGGGGCGGCCCAGCCCCGCCTCTCCGCCTGCTGCCGGAGCAGGCCCTCTGCGTACTGGTAGGTGAGGATGCTGGGTTTGCCCATCAGGCCCTCGTAGCGCAGCTCTCTGCCCGTCACCTTCCGGTAAATGGTTTCCAGGCACAGCAGGAAGGTGCCATGGCCAAACCTGCCGGGGAAGACAGCGCAGCAGCTCAGACCCCTGGGGCGCCGGCCACTCCCAGCCCCGCCGGCTCCCCAGGCCTCACCGGCGGCCCGTGGCCATGGGTCATCGCGACATCACTTCTCAGGAGAGATTACACCCATGGTCAACGCCTAAGACCTGGTCCTATCTAAAAACGTCCACTGGGCACTGCCCGGGCACCCGAGACGGCAGATGAGACCGTGGGTCTCGCCCCACCCTGTGAGCTGGCCGTGGTGCTCGGCACTGCCCCAGTGAGGCAGCCAGAGAGGCGGGGAGGGAAGCCCACAGCCCAGGCCGCCAGCACCCAGGGCAGAGTGGGCCTGCCGTCATGGGGGGCCCACGCCCACCCTCCTCTCCTGCTCGGCCCAATTGCAGCCACCCCACTGCCAGGCAGTGAGCACAGCGCCAGGCCCGCTTTGCCGGGTGGGCAGCCACAGAAGCCAGCCGTGCTGCCCCTTCCTCAAGAGCCTCCTGGGAGTTGCAGGAGCCCCCGCCCACCTGCGGCCCTGCCTGCCTGGAATGCGCGTCTGAGGACCGGCGTTCAGGCAGCCATTTTGGAGTCCGACGTGAATGACTGCAGGGCAGGAAACGGGGTGCCTGGTCTGTGGCACTGTCCGCCCACACTTCTTTCACATGAGAAAAGTGGTGTTTGTTCCAGGCACTTTTGTTTGGTTTTCATCCTTGCTGCTAGACCAAATCCTGACGCTGTACAATATATTAAAGTTTACACTTCAGTGTGCCTTACATAATGGATTCTATTTTTCAGTGTTAAATTGTTGAGCGACAGGGCCTCTCTGGTGGCGCAAGGGCTTAAAGCACTGGGAAGCTGTCTGCAGCCACTGCAGCATGAGCTCCATCCCAGGCCAGGGAGCGACCCCCAGGGCGCAGCAGACCTCTCCTGTCCCCCTGCTGCTCCCCTCAGCAGTGTAGTTCAGTCCATATGCCTCTTCTGCTCCCCACTCTGTCTCTGGTGAATCCTCTAGCTTACACCCCAGTTCTTACATGCATAAATAAATAAATCTTTTTAAAACATAACAAAAAATATAAACTGTTGAATGAAAAATTAATCTCAAATTGGGTTTATAAATTAAAACTTGTCCCTGCTATTCGGCTCACAGCCCACATAAGCAGACACCCCTCACTGACTATCAGCACACCCCAACTCTTGGAAGAAATACTGAATAGGAGTAACAAGGGTGAACCCCAGGACCTCTACTTCTCTGGGGCCAGCGAGCGGCAGGACCAGCGAGCGGGCTTGGCCCTGCCGCCCCTGGGGCCCCGGCTCCCAGCAGCCGGCGCAGGGTCAGCGTGGACCCTGCAGATAAGCACAGCCCGACAGCGCACGCGGGCCTCAGCGGCTCCTCCGGGAAGGCAGCTCTCGGGCAGCAAAGGACTGCCTCCAGGGGCCTGGCCTCAGGACAGGACAGGCGACATCCATGTGGCTGGGCAGGGAGCATGGGCCTGCCAACACCCACATGCCTCGGAGAAGATCACGTACCCCCTGGCTCTCTCTGCTCTGCACAAGTCTCGCTCTCCCCCATGTCAGAAGGAAATGGAAGAAGGAAACAAGTGAAAGAACCCTGCTGGGGGGACGTGTAGAAAGAAATAGCCGAATAACGTGCTCTGTCACGCCCCAGAAGCCATCCGTCTTCTGGGTTCTGCTGGTCAACAAAGCAGGTGTGTCCAGACCCTGGGCCCGCGCCGTGAGGTAAGGAGCAGCTCGGCCTGTCTGCTGTGCTCAGTACACTGCGGCTCTGGTTTAATCATCAGGATGTGCAGCAGCTCTTGCTGCCCTCCCAGGAGGCCAGGTTACCACGCGGGCACGGGCCTACCCAGGAAGGGCCTGCCCGCCCAGACAAGCAGGATGACGGTGGGAGTGGCCAGCAGCCCTGCCCAGGCAGCAGCGGGAGGTTGGTGGCTGGGGCCGGCCTGAGAGGCCTCACCTGGGCATTTTGGCTTCAGCCATCCAGAGGAGATCCATGTTGCTGGCCAAGACAGGAAGGTGGGGGTAAGGGGCTGTTGCCAGTCCAGTCCCGGGGTTCCCGTTGCTGAGAAGCACATCCATGATCAGCTGCAGGCTTGTCTCCCAGCGGACTGGCTCCCCCAGAAGGAGCACCCCTTCAAAGAGCAAAGACGGGTGAAGGTGCAGGACGCGGGTCCGGCCTTTGGCGGCCACAGGAGGCTGAGCCGTGTGACAGCAGCCCCTGGGCCAGCCCCAAGGAGCCCCTCAGCCCCGCTCCGAGCTTGGCCAGGACCAGGGAGGAGCTGCCTCTGAGCCCCCATTTCCGGTGTGTCCACAGGAGCTTCGGAGACTGAGGTGCTCCCCACCACCTCGGGGGGAAGGGTTCACTTCCTTAGGGAATTCTCTCTCAACCCCAGGGGGAGGGTGAAGGGAGGGGGACCTGGAGTGACAGAACCTGAATTTCAAGGAGCTCCGCCCCCAGCCTCCTCCACTGTGGCTAGGCTATTTACTTTCTCCTGCCTCAGCTTCCTTAACTGCACTGGATCAACCCGCCATTGTTATGAAGATTAAACAGATACAATGAAGCACCTAGCTCTGCTGAACACTCAGCATTGGGTGGGAGTTGGGGGGGAGCTGCAGATCTCAGGTACACAGACTAGAGGCTCTCTGTGGCCAGCTGTGCTCCCAAGGAGATGTCCAGAAGCCAGAGCTGGCTTCCGTCATCACCATGAGGACTGACAGCTGGCCAGGACTGGAGGGCGGCGGGAGGTCTCATGGGCAGGCAGAGGCACCATCAAACCCGCCCAGCGCTACCAGCATCTCCAGCCCCATCTGATCCTCAGAGGCAGGAGACCTGTTTACTGTTACCTGAGCCTAACTCCGAGTCCTCCCCATCTACGCGTAAACACAAAAACACAAAATACTTACGCGTAAACACAAAAACACAAAAAGGCAACTACCACATAAGTCAAGTGATAGGAGTACTTTGTAGTTCCAAAATTTTACGGAGAGTGGTTTCATATTTTGGACATTCACTTAGCGAGTGACAAGGCTGTCCCTAGCTCCCGAATCACCGATAAAACACCTTCATCTAAACACACATCCGCCTCTAAGCTTCATGGCAGGTTCTGCTTCGTTCAAATCATGAGGCACGTGATGTGAGGAAGGAGAATTAGCAGTGAAGATCTGAGGTCTGAATGGCAGGTCCAAGACCAGACCCCCGGTGACCTCTGTCCAACACTGCCACCCTGTCACCAGTCGAGCAAATAATCTCCCTCAAACAGCCACAGGGACCCGAGAGGAGAGGGGACGAGGCGGCCACCCCCCCCCCCAAGAGGCCTCCTTTACCTTCAATGGCGGGGAAGTCTGTCGTGGGAAGGGGCTGCAGGAGACAAGAACAGATCCATGAGTGCAACGTCCCTTCCCCGTCAGGCAGGGGGACACGTTGGTTTCCACAGAGGGTGGAGGAAAGACAAGCCGGGGAGCCCCGAGACTGCCCTGCAGCCCCGCCAAGGCCTAGTTGAAAAGCCAGACAGAACTGGGGAGGAGGGTCGTGGAGAGGGACCAGTTAGTCACAGGAGAGGCTGCAGGAGACCGCCGAGGAAGGTCGGCCAGGAGGGAGGGCTGGCCGGCAGGCCCGAGACTGGGCAGGGCAAGCAAGCGTCTAGAATCACGCGGCGAAGATGCGGCGAGCCTCCGGAGAGAAAGGCGGCCGTCAGGCGCGGGACGCGGCTCCTGATGTCAGACCGGGAGCAGAGGCCGTCACGTTACCAGTCTTCCGGGGTCCACCCCCCTGGGCCACGCCAGTGTGGGCTCCGTGCACATACAGCAGAGGTTAACGATTCGCCCAAGCAACCCTGGGACAGCCAGCTGGTAAAGCACACAGCTACAGACTGGAGGAGAGGCGGGCAGTGCAGGAGAGAAAGGCCTTCGGGGCTGGCTGCCTCGCGGGTGCGGAGCCGTGGCACACGACCCCTGGCCAGGCAGGCTTCTCCGGGGGGGCAGCGTGGGAAACACAGACAAGATGCAGCTGTGAGCAGAGGGTGGCGAGGTGGCTGAGGGCCACCGCGGGGAGCTGCCGCCACACTGGCCTGGGAGAGCGCGGGGCAAGCTCCTGATTACCGTGCTCTTTGGCCGCCGCTCGAGGTCCACCATGTCAAGCACAGGAAAGGCCATCCGCAGCTTGTCCACGGTGACCACATTCTCGAAGCCCAGTCTACAGTGAGCTCAGGGAAGCAAAGCTGGCCAGTTCTGGGAACAGTGTCGCTCTGTGTGCATCAAATCACGACTGAGGGGAACCAACCAGCCCCGAAGCCAGTGCCGGCTTGCAGGCCACGACTGGGCCCGAAGGAGCAAGCAGGCAGCCGGGGGCTCGGGTGGACGTGCGTGTGCGGCCACCGGACAACTCCAGCTGCCGGCCCCACGCAGGCGCCAGGAGGCGCCCGGCATACCAGCAGCGTCCACTGCCCAGAGCCCACCCAAAGCTGCCGCTGTGAACCACGTGCCGAGGGGAGGCTTGAGGCGTTCACAGGGGAGACGCCCGCTGAGCAGGGGCACAACAGACGCCAGAACTGAAAAAACCCGGCAGGCGGGGCCGGGGAGGGGCCAGCGCAGCCTGCTCTCTCGGAACTGCCTCCTCCCGCCTCCCCTCAAGACCCACGTCCAGCCCAACTGGCCATGCTTCAGGTTACTCCCAGACTGACTCATCCGAGCTCGCCGTCTGTCTGCAAGGCTGGCGGCATCTTGCCGCTCTCCTTCCCCACCTCAGCCTAGTCCAACCCCTGCTCCAGGCACCCCCCCCATCTGTCCAGCCTCCTCAGCTTCCCTGCACGGGAACCTCAGTGGGGGGCGTCCCTTCCCCTCAACACCCGTCGCCGGCTCCCATCTCGTGGCCACGCGTCCGCTGTCCGTGGGTCTGCCACTCTGACCTCAAGTGCGAAGCCGTGGTCGGGTCACCATCCCCTCTGCTCCTCTGGGCACCTCCCGCCTGGGCGCTGCCACACAGGCGCGCCGGGTGGTGTTTGCTTAGGTGATGATAGCGGCATGATAGCGGCTGATTGGCTCGTTAAATGGGCACCCAGGGAGGACTCAAGCGCAGGGTTTCCCAGACCTAAACATGTCTACCGTTTGTTTATTTTTCTACTGTTTATTTTTAATTCAGAGCTTTATCCAGAACAAGTGCATCCAGACTCGCTAGGGTAAGGTCCAAGAAGCTGTATTTTAAGCTCCCTGGCAGGTTCCAAAGTAGCGGCCTGGATTTTGGAAGCCGCCAGGTACCAGGAGCCAGCACGGCCCACGCTGGCGCAGTCCGCGGGCCTGGCACCACGCGCACGCGCACGCGCACCGCCCTGGCTGAAAGTTCCGTCGCGCCCCTGCGTTTTCACTCAGAGCAAGAAGCACCAAAAGGATACAATCGGGCGTTCTCCACCACGGGGCCCTGTCCAGACACTAGCATCCGCTTCCCGTGGTACTTCGAGAAGAGCTTCAGGGGGCTGTGCGCGAGGATGACTTGGTCTGGATCCACCTGCAGGCGCAGCCGAGAGACAGGAGGGCAGACGGAGAAGCGAGAGTGAGGGAGAGGACGGCGCTAGGCCAGCTTCCCCCACCGAGGAAGAAAAAGAAACCCGCCGGCAAAGCAGGGTGGGGGGCCCTCCTACACCCACCGCTGCTCCGACGCCCCAAGCAGGCGTGAGGAGAGCCTGGCTCTGGCCCTGGCCACGCACCACGGGCGAGCAGTACCCTGTGGGCTCCCCGCGCACACCGGCCTGTGGCGGCCAGGTCAGCCCTGGGGTCTCCAGCGGCTGGGACCGCGGGGTCTGTGCGCACGTCTGTCGCTGCCTTAGACATCTGCTTGGCCTTGCTGCGTTCGCTTCTACTTAAAGACCTAACTGTTCACTCAGCATCTGTATTAATTTCAACAGAATAATTTGGAATCCTCTCCGGAAGCCACGGAGGACAGCAGATTTATTCTCTGCTCTCTGCATTCACCCCAAGTAGGGTCACCCCCTCCATCAGCCATTTTATTTACTGTCTCGGTCCCAAAGAACTGTCTCCTGAAATTTAAACCGCCCTTAACAAAGAAGAATGTGTTCGTTTGGGGGAATGGCATGAAATTGCAAGTGGGTACTTTTGGGGATGGCTTCATCCAGAGGAGCACGTCATACTGACGGGGGAAAGGGCTAGTGTTTTAGAGCCCCACTGTATGTGAGGCAACTTAGGCAATGAGCCCCTGCTTTGGGGCGGCGGGGGAGGAGACGCTCCAAGAGGCACACGCCTGAGGCCCAGAAGCAACAGCTACTGACACAGGTGCGTACAGGGGACAAACACAGGCAGGATTTTCGTGATTCACACAGATGTGCGTGTGGGTGACCCTGGTGGGATGCTACTACGGATGAGACCGGGCTTGAACCTGAACTTCTTTTCCAGCAGCACTCAAAGGAGGCTTCGTGAGCGCTGGAGTGGGGGGTCCCATGGCAGCGGGTCCTAGGCCCCACGTCCCTGGCGGCCTCCTTACCTTGACCCCCAGCAGGGCTGTCAGCTCCTGGGCTTTGCTGTCTTGTAAGATGTTGCCGGCATTCGTGACAAAGACCACAGGCACCCGCAGCCGGCCCTGGGAGTTGGCCAGCCTGCGGAAGGCCCCCAGGGCCGCGGGGATCACCCTGTGGCCACGCACCAGCACTCCGTCAATGTCCAGCAAGAATCCAAAGCTGGGTGAGCTCTGCAGAGGAGGAGAGAACCTGCACTGAGCCAAGGAGCAGAGGGCAGGGTGGAAGAACCCCAGAGGAGGGCCGGACACCACTGTCCAGGAGCCCCGGGGCCCTTGAAAACAACACAGGGGACGGATGTCTGCCGGGGCCGCTCCACTGAGCACAAGGAATCCGCCTTGTTTTCAAGGACGTAACTACTGGGTTGAAATCATGTTTGCAAAATCAACGTGCGTGAATTTGGGGGATTGGGAAATTTAAAAACTACAAACGCCCATCAATACCTCCTGTGAGCTTTGCTTTGCTGCTGTCTCCTTACCTCTCTAGCCTCTTGTTCGTTCCCTCGCTCCACTACGCCTTCTGTGTACCACCCGGCCAGCCGTTCTTTCTGCCTCACCTCAAGCACTCTGTGTTACAAGCGCCTTCATGACCGCCTTCTAACTTCGTTTCACTATAACACCCAAGTAAAAAGTAAAACTTTGATTTCCGACACGACAGAAACATGTTTTTCATTTCTTACCGCCTTCCGCCCAATGCTACTCTCCATCCTGTGTACTTTACACAGGAAAGAGAGGTACACACTCCATAAATTCTTCTCTCCTAAGTAACACAAAGTTGGGGTTACGCTGTCCCTTCATCTCCAGCCTCCCTGCTGTCAGCCAAGGCCGCTCAGTTACCTTCCACGCAGCTCCACCTCCGAACCCCATTTCTGGCCTGTAATATTCTGAGTGAACAATTCACTAATATTAGGTTTTCTGTATTTTGCTCACATAGGTTTTCCCACATTTTTGTGTTCCCAAATAATGCTACAGGGAAACACTTTGTCCTGATTTTTTTTTTTTCATGTGATGGGTTCTTCCTTCAGCTGTATTCTTAAAACTAGGAGTAATAATTCAAAAGAGTACAAACATTTTAGTGAGGTAACACCCACTGATAAAAGTTTTTTCAGGCCCTCCCTGGTAGCACAGCAGGTTAAAGCACAGCACTGAGAAGCTAAAGCCACTAGTGCACGAGTTCGATCCCCACCCCAGAGGTGACCCACATGGCCCAGCAGGCCTCTCCTGACCCGCCCTCTGGCCTATACCCCAGTTATGTATGCATAAATAATCTTTTTTTAAAAAAAAAATTTTCAACATGTCTCAACTTACATGGACACTGGTGATGCAATTTACCCTCACCAACAGATTTTTACATGTATCAGAGTTTAGTTATCAAATGTCTTATCAATTTAAAAGAAAAAAGTATCACATCTCAAGCAGCCCTTCAATTGCAAATGTTGAACCCTGTCCTTTTTTTAAAAAAAATCATTCCATTTATTATTTTTTAACTGTGGACACAGATGTTTTTCAGTTGTCGAAGTAAGTCCGTCAGCACCTGTGTGTCACCCTCCCTTCACTGAAGAAGTCCGGTCACGTTTACTGCACACACGGCCTCGGCTGCGAGGCGGCGGCCACGGCGCAGACAAGCCCACGAGCGGACGGGCCGCCTTCGGCCCCCCATCTTCGCCGGAGTGAAGAACAAGCCCCCAGCCTGGGATACTCGAGAGCCCGCTAAAGTAACAGCATGTCCCGCGGGCACCCCAATTCTGAGGATGTCTGCTCTGAGTAAATAAACAGAATTACTGTTCTTCGAAGGGAATTTCAAGCAGGACAATGAAAGGATCAAATCCAGACCTTCATGAAACAAAGACCGACTGAGAGTCCAGCTGGCACCGGACAGGCACCTAGGCCAGCTGGCAGCAGGGAGCTGTGCCCGCAAGCTCACCCGAGAAGACAACTCAACAAGCCACCCAGGGCGTCCCCGCTGAGAGCCACATGAAGACGTGACGGGAGCCGGGGCTCTAAGTCTGCCTCGGGTGCTGACCGCCAGCAAGTGGGGAGCACCGGCCCTCAAGCCTCCCAGGTCCTAAGGGAACCTGGTGTCTGGGGAAGTGGCCCCAGCAGACCAGGGCTGCAGACAGATCGTGGAGGGTCCAAAGGCAGCTGGAGACCCGCTGCGGCCCAGTGCGGCCAAGCCCGAGCCCCGTGGGGGCAGCTGGCAGGGGCGGGGGGGCGAGGAGCCAGCGGGCCACCAGACGCAGGCCGGCGGGATGCCCTGGCCTTCTCTTTGAGGCCGGGGGGCCGGGGAGGGTGGGCACTGGTCTCACACTGCGGCAGCAGCCGGACGGGGGCAGATGCCACGCCCTGCGCGAGCCCTCGGGGGGACCCACACAGCTGGGCGCTCAGGGGAGGACGGGCAACACAGGAGTGCAGGGCTGGACGGCGAGATGGAACTCCGGGGCGCACGGTAGACGCGAGACCCAGGGAAAAGCAGCGAGAAGCTCCCAGCTGGGGAGGCGCAGTCACCAGGAAGAGGCAAGGCGTGGCAGAGGGGAACAGGACGTCACGGTGAGGGAGGCCACGCGTGGGCTTCTGGACAGTGAACAAGGCCATGGGACAGCTACGTGGTACAGCCCTCCCCTCCGCTCCACTGAACAGGGGCCACCCAGGGAAGTGGCCTTAGACAACAGCAGCTTCAGCCTGTGGGAGATCAGCAGACACGCTGGGAAACAGAAAAGCAACTTAAACCACGAACACGGGGTGTCCTTGGCGGTGCAGGGGTTAAGTCTCAGCACTGTGAAGCTGTCCGCAGCCACTGCAGATCGATCCCGGCCAGGGAGTGACCCACATGGTGCAGCAGACCTCTCCTGACCCGCCCGCTGCTCCCCTCAGCAGTGTTTCTATAGATCTGCCTGTTCTGCTCCCCACCTGTCTCTGGTGAATCCTTTCACCAGCACCCTCACCTCTGCCCTGTACGTACCCCATTCTTGTGTTAAAGAAACAGAAGGTGACACTCAGACCACCACTCACCGAGCGCTGTCCCGGAAGTGCCCAGCACTGTCGCTGACACTGGGCCCCGGGGCAGAGCTGACTGCACCCCAGATGGGCAAGTGCGTGGGCCTGTGGCCACACTGATAACGAAGGTATTTTCTGTACCCCTTCACCAACACTGCGGGGTGGGGTCACTACCTCCAATCACCGTCGCCCAGCAAAGGGTGGCGCTCACATGGATGTAATGGTTAATCTGACGGGTGGATAAGAAACCAGGTTCGGAGAGCGGAACAGGCAAAGGTGAGCCAGGTCGGAGCGTGAGGCTCGGAGCTCAGCTTCAACCCAGTCCCCACAAAGTCCAAGCTCCCCAGGCAGCCCGCAGGCCGCACCGTCAGGCCAGGGAGGGTCCAGGCAGAGCCCGAGTGCCCGAGTGCGAACACGGCTCTCTCACTCCAGCCGGCCAACAGAGTTCTCTCACTGCCCCCAGCAAAGTTCGCTTCGCCTGTGTCCTCGATCTCATGTTCCCGCTGGCCGCAGACCCTCCCTCTTCGTCCACAAATCTCACTTTCCTAGTGACCTGGGATCTGGGTAGACCTTGGGGGCCATAAACTTCCCTCACACTGTGCTTTTGATCCTGGGGAAGGGAGCCACAGCCCTTCAGATTGTGTCATCTTGTTCTTCTCAGAGACTCACTGTGCAGCTCTGAAGCAAAGAGCACGACCTGCCCTTAAACTTACCCCAAACCTGGCACAGAGCTTACACACTCACAGGTGTTCAGCAAAGGTGACTGAGCGCCGAATGATGCCAAGTTTAGGGGGGCAGAGACAGACTGTGCCCCGGGCACTTCCTTCCCAAGAAGCCAGTGGCTGAGAAAGCCAGACCTGGCAGAGAGGACTGCGTCCACCAGGGCAGGGCCCGCGGCCTTCCTGGACTGAACAGGCACGGCAGTGTCCTGTAAGTTTAAATGTAAGACGCCCTGCCCGTCACTTGGGACAATCGGAGCAATATTAACAAAGACTGGGTTGAAATGACATCACACAACTGTAGAGTGGTAAAGCGTAATGGCGTGTGTCACGTTCTATGGGCCCTTGTATCCCTAAGAGCTCCAACTGAAGAACTTGGAGTTGAAATGTCAAGGTCAGGGCTTCATGTTTAAAATCTTGCAGCTGACCCACATGGCACAGGAGACCTCTCCTGATCCGCCCGCTGCTCCCCTCAGCAGTGTACTTCCTCTACCTGCCTGTCCTGCTCCCCACTGCCTCTGGTAAAACCTCTCACCGCCCCTGCACCTCTGGCCCGTACCCCAGTTATGTATGCATAAATAAATAATCTTTTAAAAGTAATAAAATAAAACAGCTAATTTGTGCTAATGGCTACAAGCAAAGTCTTGGTGGTCTTAGTGACCATATGCCACCCACAAAATCTACTGAGACATGAGAATCCAGTCCCTGGCACTCAGACTGGGAGGTTTTGAGGACAATTCAGCAATAACCTCAGGGTTCCTTCATCTACAATTATATAGTGAATGATCGCCCACCTCAGATCTTCAGGTGAAGGTGCAGAGAAGGAGGTATCAGCAGCACAGAACACCAACGACAAGTCACAATAAGGCAAGATGTTAACAACAGAGGAATGTGGAGAGGGGTGTCAATATAGGTCTTCTCTATACTCTCTGGTCTAGTTTTCTGTAAATCTAAAATTGCCCCCAAAAATAAAACCCATTAAGGGCCTCCCTGGTGGTGCAAGGTTTTAAGTCTCATTACTATCAAGCTATCACTGCTACGGCCTGAGTTCGATCTCCAGCCAGGTTACTGACCTCAGGGCTCAGCAGACCTCTCCTGACCCGCCTGCTGCTCCCCTCAGCAGTGTACTTCGTCGATCTGCCTGTTCTGCTCCCCACTCTGTCTCTGGTGAATCCTCTTACCCCCTGCACCTCTGGCCCATACCCCAGTTCTTGTATGCATAAATAAATGAAAAGTAAATCTTTAAAAAAAAATAATAAAGTTCATGAATTGTTTGTTTTTAAAGTAAAGGTACCCAGAGAAAAGCAGGGAGAGATCAACTTATTTTTGTCATTCTTTTTAATGTCATTTGATTTTCCTTTTATTCTCTTCTATATTGTTTCTTCTTCTTGATTTCTTTTTTAAACTAGTACAGAGTATTATATCAGATCCTCTAATTGAAATCCATGTTTGGGCCCTGGGCCCTCCCTGGTGGTGCAAGGGATTAAAGCGCAGCACTGTGAAGCTATCGCAGCCACTGCAGCACGAGTTCGATCCCTGGCCAGGGGAGTGACCCACATGGCACCTCTCCTGTCTTGCCCACTGCTCCCCTTAAGCAGTGAATTTGATCTGCCTATTCTGCTCCCTACTGTCTCTGGTGAATCCTCTCACCCCCCGCACTTCTAGCCTGAACCCAGTTCTATATATATAAATAAATAAAACTTAAAAAAAAAAAAAAGTTCATGTTTGTAGCAGTGACAGAATATGTGATTTTTAAGACTAGCTTGAAATGAAGGGACCCTATGATGCTCCTTTGTGGTTGCTTCTCATCTAGAATTGTTCCATGTTTTCAACACCAGCATCCCGCTTTCATCCACTTCACTATCCACTCCAACCATTTCAGCATTTGAGAGAACTAGGTGTCACTACGCAAAGTACCCTACACACATTCTCACAAAAACAGAGCACAGATAATACACCCGTCACACAGAGGGGGAAACTGGAGCTTGGAAAGCGAAGTCATCTGCCTCAAGTCAGCAGGCAGTAAGTACACACTCGGGCAGTTTTTAGCTCTGAAACTACTACTTTTGAATTCTGTGCTCCGCCCCGTCCCATTCTTCCCTTTTGCCGTCTCTGCCAGAAAAATCGTTCAGTATCTCCAGACCTGCAGAGGCATTAGAATCAATGCAATAGTCATAGATGATTGTAAAAGCTCTTTATGTATGGGATCACTGTTTACAAAGTCCTTTTCTCAACATATTCTCATTCTGTACTTCCAGCCTGGTGACTTCTTGCTCTGTGACACAGGCCACATCACTTAACTTCTTGGGCTCTCAGCTGCTAACATGCAGAGTGAGAGCAAAGACAGGTAACGGGCTAGAGCCCAGACTGCCCTGTCTGACCAGCTGTGTGCACCTGCTCCTGCTACTAACCTGTGCTTCATCCCTCCAGCTGTAACGTAGGAATAATAACCACATACTTCACAAAGTTGTGATGAGGATTATGTGGCTTCATGGGGTAGTTCTCAGAATTGTGCTTAGAACAAAGGAAATACTAAAGGGTCTAAATAAAATCACATCAAAGGGTTTCTGTGACAGGATTATACAAATATAAAATAATACCATTATCATTTGGAAATGTGAATTTAGAAGACCACGTTGTGAAATGATGAATTTGGAAGACAAATGTGTGTCTTTCTTTAAAGAAAAGGCAAATGACCCAGGGGAATTAAATTTCTTTACTAATGTAATAGTGTATAATTAGTAAGTAATTAATGTAGTGCAGTCCCCAAAGAAAGGGGAAGTTCCAGGCCCTCCCTAGTGGCCCTAGAGGTTAAGTCTCAACGCTGTGAAGCTGTCCGCAGCAACTACAGCCCGAGTTTGATCCTGGCCAGGGAGTGACCCACCAGGCCCGGCAGACCTCTCCTGGGCTGGTGGCCTATCCCTTTCACCTTCTTAAGAAGATAATAACCTCTTTTACTTTCACCTCCAGAGTCAAGGAGGTTTTTGTGCACAGTGTCTTATGTGAAGAGAATGTTCAGTCTCCCAGCCCTGTGTGAGATAGAGGATGTGAGGTCATGAAAGGGCCTTGAAGTCATTCTCTGGCTTTTTATGCTTCTAGGAGATAGTGTGAGCTCACTCGCGCTCTCTCTCCCACCCCCACTTTGTTGAGCTATTATGTCACACTGTACAATTCACCTATTTAAAATATACAATTCCAAGGCCTTCCTGGTGGCGCCAGGGGCTAAATCTCAGCACTATGAAGCTATCAGCAGCCACTGCAGCACAAACTCAGTTCCGGGCCAGGGAGCTGACCCACATGGCCCTGCAGACCTCTCCTGTCCGATCTGCTGCTCCCCTCAGCAGTGTACTTCATTTATCTGCCTGTTCTGCTCCCAGCTCTGCCTCTGGTGAATCCTCTCACCACACCTGCATCTCTGGCCTGTACCCCAGCTCTTTATTTAAAATAAATCTTTATTAAAAAAAAAGAAAAGGGAGGCTCCTGCCCGCTAACACTAACACCAGGGTCACACCTACCTCCAAAATTGCTGACAGAATCAGATGACCACTGCAGTGCGAGCCCCAGATTGGGACCCTACACTAATTCTCTTCCTCTCCACTCCCTAGCCACCCCCCCCCCACCTCCCCTTAATCTGCTTGCCACAGCTGCTCATTCCCAGCCTGCAGCACGGAGCCCATATCCGTTTCTGGGCTGTCCACCTGACGGTGGAGTCCATCGCGAGTCCCCAAACGTCTTTCCAAAGTAGTCGAAAATCATAACCCAAGGTCCTTATCATACAAAGCCAAAGGACGCAGGAATCACACCCCATACCCCGGCCGGAAACACGGGGCACGGCGGGGACGGCCCTGTCACCTGCAGGACGAAAGCGGCCAGAGTCCCAGGCACAATCTCGGCGCGCGTTTGGGTTTTGCCTGCCCACAGCGCACGGCTTTCCGTCCACGCCCGCGCACTCCAGCCGGGCGACGGGCACCGCGGTCAGGGCCTCGCCGGGGCCACCCGCAGCCGGGGA
>NW_004567135.1:8751522-8848384 GCF_000260355.1 Condylura cristata | reverse complement strand
CCGGCGCGGGCACGCGCGTGGCGGCGGGGCCCGGGGGCGCACAGTCAGTCCGCTCGCGGACGGAGATTGTGGGGTGGGCGGTGGTGACGCGCCCTGGGCCTGCGTACTTCCTGCAACGCGCTTTTCAAGCCCAAGCGGCAGCTCTCAACCCTCGGTGACTTTCAGGGAGAAGAGAACAATGCGGGGAGCTGATTGATGACTTGATTGCAAGTAGGGGTTCAGGGAGCAACCGTCTCTTTTGGAAATTCGAGCACCCTGAATCTCGTCACTCAGGGAACGCTCTTGGGACGCCGACTATCACCCTCGTTTTCTTTCAGTAACTTTCATTCTAGTCCTCCCCACCCCACCCCCCACCCCAGCACTCTGCTAACGCCTAGGGAGAATACCCACATAAATAATACCCCCAAACTCACACTTTTTAAATATATATATATTTATTTATTTTAAAAATATATATATATATATATATTACAAGAATGAGCATACAGGCCAGAGATGCAGGGGGTGAGAGGATTCACCAGTCTGAATGGGGAGCAGAACACACTACTGAAGGGAGGGGGACGAGAAAGGGGGTCCCCAAATTCACAATTAGGTAGGGAGGTTGAGATGGGACCCTAACACTGTAAAAAAAATAAAAAAAAAACAGTCTGGGCCCTCCCTGGTGGCGCAGCGGGTTAAAGCACAGCACTGAGAATCTAAAGCCACTTCCTCATGAGTTCCATTCCCGCCTGCCCCAGAGGTGACCACATGGCGCGGCAGACCTCTCCTGACCTGCCCGCTGCTCCCCTCAGCAGTGTACTTCGTCGATCTGCCTGTTCTGTTCCCACTCTGTCTCTGGTGAAGCCTCTCGCCACCCCTGAGCCTCTGGCCTGTACCCCAGTTCTGTATGCACAAAGAAATAAATCTTTAAAAAAAAAAAAAAAAAAAGTCTGGTGAGAGGCTCCCATAACAAATTAAGCAAACATGGGTTAAGCACAAGTGCTTGTTTCTACCTTTTGAAATGTGTAGGATGTCTCCTTCCAGCCCCTTTCACCCCTTCCAAAACTGGGTTATGCCCTACGATGTGCTTAGCACTAGGAGGGAAGAAGGGGGTCGGGGAGGGTTTATGGACAGGAACTCTGGTAATTGAGAGATTAGCAATAGCCCTTGGTCCTCAGCCTTGAAGGCCAAGATCTCCGTTATCTCAGTTCACTAACATTTGAGCAGGATCTCCAAGTCTGACTCAAATTAGCCCAGTCTACAATAACCCGATGTGTAAATCTGCCTGGGCACATAGATGCCCTGGCATTGGTAAACTCTTAGTCTCGCTTCCTGCTGTGGAATACCCAGAAACTGCTTTCGTAATTAGAAGCTTTCTTGGTGTAAGTGGTTTTAAAATGTGTCCCTCGTTTAATTCTCAATACTCTTCTCTACAGGTGGAATCAAATTCTCCCATTGAGAGTAGAACGACTAGCAATAAATAAAACGGGGCCGAGCTGCAGTGCGGGGGGGGGGGGGGGGCACCCTAGTGGCCCAACAGAGTAAAGCGCAGCACTGAGAAGCAAAGCTAGCTGCAGCTGCTTCTGCACTAGTTCCATCCTTCCCTGCCAGCGCGGTGACCCACAGGCCACAGCAGACCTCTCCTGACCCGCCCGCTGCTCCCCTCAGCAGTGTATTTCAGTCCATCTGCCTCTTCTGCTCCCCACTCTGTCTCTGGTGAATCCTCTCACCGCTCCTGCACCTCTGGCCTCTACCCCAGTTCTGAATGCATTAAAAAAAAAAAAAAGTGATAGTGTGTGATTCCATGGCCAGGACTTGAAAGATCCTGCGGCTTCCATCTGCTTGCTGAGAGAGAGCCTCGCCTCTGGGTGATGTCCTTTGCGGGAGGGCCTCTGACTACAGCTAGCACCTTGGCCAAAACCTCAGGAATGACCCTGAGGCAGAACCACTCAACTACATCACACCTGAATTCCTAACCTGCAGAAACTGGGAGGTAATAAGTGTTTACTGTTTTAAGTCATTAAGTTTTGGGGTGATTTGCTGCACAGAAATAGTAAATAGCACACTTGGTTATGATACAAAATGCTATCATCACCTCGGTTCTCAACCTGGATCAGGTGTGTTCCCCGTTTGCTTTGGCCTGGCTTTCAGTCTTCCTCCCTGTGCACTGAAATGGTAAAACAGCAGCCCATCCTGGCAGGAACCAGAAACGGGCTGGGCCTTTTCAGCAAAGATGGCAGAGCAGAAGGAGCGTGCTGGAAGGTCCCAGGCTGATTACTGTAACTAGTCTCCTGTACCTGTGAGTGTGTTTAAACACTGAGAAGGCTTCCTCCAATTCTCTAGGGATCCTTATGCCACTAAAAATTAAGAACCTCTGTCTTACAAAAAAAGAAAGTCCTTGGGGGCAGAGTCCTTCTCTGATTCATCTGTGTCTCCTTCATAGGTGCCTTGTAATTGCTATTATTACAAGTAATAGAGAATTACTATCAACACTATTAATAAACAAATCACTGTTGGGTTGTTTATTTTTTAAAAGATTTATTTATTTATGCATACAAAAGCTAGAGTAAGGGCAGAGGTTTTGGGAAGGTGAGAGGATTCACCAGAGACAGAGTGGGGAGCAGAACAGGCTGCTGTATTGAAATACATTGCTGAGGGGAGCAGCGGGGAGACAGGAGAGGTCTGCTGTGCCCTGTGGGTCACTCCCTGGCCGAGGATCCAACTCACGCTGCAGTGGCTGTAATAGCTCCATAGTGCTGTGCCTTAACCCCTTGTGCCATCAGGGAGGCCAGAAAAAGTAATTTTGATCAACTCTGCAGGGAAGAGGGCACGGAGTGCTGGAGTTTATACTGTGCCAGTGCTGACTGCAGGGAGGGAGCACTTCTGTCCCTCAAATCACCTTTGTTCTCACAAATAAAACTGATGTCTTAGTTTCCTTTAGTCTTGTGTCTATGTTTCAGGAGAGTTCCACTTACGCAGGAAAGCAAGAGGTGTGATTTACTGACTTACCCTCCGGCCCCCAACAGCTTCCTCCTTCCACTCTGGCCCCAGACTTGGGACCTTCCTGTGAATAGTGCATTGAGCACACAGCTGTGTGCTAGAGCCATTCGGGGCGCTGACCAACTGCCACACCCTGCCAGCCCCTCTGAAGGCAGGGAGACTCATCTTTCAAGCAAGGTTAGAACCTGGACAGATGATGGAGCTAGAAGGGATCGTGCTTAGTGAAATAAGCCAGAAAGAAAAAGAAAAATACCAGGGCCCTCCCTGGTGGCGCAGCAGGTTGAAGCACAGCATTGGGAAGCTGAGGCCACTTCCACATGAGTTCGATCCCCGCCTGCCTCGGAGGAGACCACATGGCGAGGCAGACCTCTCCTGACCCGCCCGCTGCTCCCCTCAGCAGTGTGCTTATTTGATCTGCCTGTTCTGCTCCCCACTCTGTCTCTGGTGAAGCCTCTTACCCTCCGCATCTCTGGCCTGTACCTTAGTTCTGTATGAATAAATAAATAAATCTTAAAAAAAAAATACTGGATGGTTTCACTCATAGCAGGAGCATAGGGGTCAGGAAAAGAGAGAGAGAAAGGTAGTAGAGTTAAATGAAAACAATGAGCAGCTATAAGCCAGAGACATTTTATGGGGGTGGGAGGGGGAATGGGGTCGGAACTGGGGTGGGAAGAGCACACTGGACGGTGGTGATGGCACACGGGTGAGTTGCTGGTGGGAAACCCATGGGGGTTGGAACTGAGATGGAAAAATGCACAAAATGAAGAATGATGTAAAAAGTAAAAAAATTAAACCAAAAAGAACTTGGACTGAAACCAGGGAGAATGGGGGTGCAAAGGCTGAAGTAATCCCCTTGAGGTATGAATAACTGACATGCACTTCCAGCTGAAAACAAGTGATCCTGAGGGGAGAGCTGGTAACGCCAGTGACAGGCCCTGCTGAGGCTGTTGGGGAGCTGAGGGTCCGCCCTGGGGCTGCCTGCACAAGGTCACCCCTTCATGTGCTTGATCGCACCTGTCTCCCCGGCTTGCACAGCCAGGAGTGCACTTGCGCAGGTGAACCCGGGGCCAAGGTCCGAGCTCCCCTGCAGACAGAACTGTCTGGAGACCGTGGACGAGAGGTACAAGGTCTGCCCAGGCCCCATGAGAGCCGCAGCCAGCAACGGGTTGTCACCTGATCTGTAGCCAGGTGGTATTTTTAGAGAAACTGTAAACCTCCAGGCTAAAGGCCTGACTGGAGCCCAGCCCCCAGGGCTCCCCCAGACCTCTGCACCTCAGACCCAGCAGTGGAAGGGAGAGGCGCTTGTGTCTCCACCCAAGGAACTCCGGAAGCTGCCTGTCCAGACTGGGGGGCTCTCCCCCGGCACGCCCTCCCGCCTCCCCACACCTGCGGGGCTTCCTGCCTTCCCCAAGTCCCTGGGCCCCTTCCTGGGCCCCCCTCTCTCTGTTCCCCACCACCTGCTCTCGCTGGGCTCCAGCCTGAGAGAGGCCAGCGCAGTCAGGAGGGTCAGTGTCCAGGGCCCAGCTGGGTTGTGCTCCAAGCGGGCAGCAGGGCCTGAGGCTCAGGAAATGAGCTGGCAGCGCAGCCTGGCATCCCCAGCCTGGCTGTCCCTGCCAGGCCTGCACGTCCCTAATAAACACAGGCTGATTTCTGAGAGACAAAAAAGGGAAGATGGAGAGGAAAAATGGGGGGTGGGGGGGGAGCAATAAGATAAATGGATGAAGGAAATTTTAAAAATGTAACACAGAGGTGAGTGAAGAGACACTGAGTCCTCAGCCTCTGGGCTGGGCTGAGTGAGGGGTCACCCAACCCCAAAACCTGGTGGCTCTGACCTGTATTCCCAGCCACCTGCTCCGGCATGTTCAGCCCCCCAGCCCTCCCCAGACACAGAGGATGACAGGAGCTCCCCAATTCAGTCCCCAGCTCCGGACCCCAAGTTGGGAGAGGCAGGGTGAGTACAGCTAAGCTCCCTCCCTGCCTGCCAGCACCCTCCGCCCCTCCCTTCCAGCGGCCTCCCAAAGACTGGCCACCCAGGATGTCCACACCAGGCCTCCTTCCTAAGACTGTCACTCTGGCATGTGAATTATTTCAAGCTGACATCATTTAAGGCCCTACAAGCTCATGAGAAACTTATCACTCCCTTAACTACCCAGAAGAGTAAACATTGGGAGCATTGTCCAGAATTGGGACATTTACCAAAATTAACCTTTCATCAGAGAAGCCTATCTCCAAGGCAGGGCAAACATGTTATGAAACAGCATCTAGCCTTGGCCACACATCACCCCCTCCTTCTCTGGGGAGTCCCCTCCTCCCTCCTGAAACCCAGGCCCATCCCACCCCTTAATGCAGGATATACTCTCATTGTACCCCAATTACTTTAGAATTGCTCAGTGTAGATTCTCCATACAAATGCAATTTGTTCTTTTCTCCTACTAATCTGTCTGATGCTAATTTGGTTATTCCAGCAGGTTAGAAGAACCCAGAGGAGCAAGGGATATTTCCCTGCAGTCCTTGTACGTCCAAAGTACGAATCAAGATTCAGAAGCAATTTTTTTGAAAAAGGATTGAGACATTCAACTTAATCACACTAAAGATTTTTCATGGCAAACAAACAACCTGTGCTGTAAAGTTAAATAAAAAAAATTGGGGGGGGGATATTTCACTTTATATCAGCTCAAGATTTAATATTCCTGACATATATTAAGAATACTCCTGAAAAGCACAAAAAAAGACCAAAACTAAACCCTGAAGAAACAAACGGTAAAATATGGACAGATAAGTCCCAGGAGAAGAAATTAGAGTGACCTTTAAATGTATGAGATGTTCGCTTCATTCCTGAGAAGCACAATAATGTGCTCAGACACCTTTTCTCAGTTATTAGTTTGTCAGAAATTGAGAAGTTTGAGGGTCCTCCCTGGTGGTGCAATGGGTTAAAGTGCAGCAGTGCGAAAAGAGCTGCAGCCAGTTCAGTGCCAGTTCGATCCCCAGCCAGGGAGCTGACCCCCATGGTGCGCCAGACCTCTCCTGACCCGCCCGCTGCTCCCCTCAGCAGTGCATTTCAGTCCATCCCCCTGTTCTGCTCTCCTCTGTCTCTAGTGAATCCTCTCACTTCCCAACCCTCGCATCTCTGGCCTACACACCAGCTCTTGTATGCATAAGTAAATTAATAAACTACACCTTTTTTAAAAAGCAAATTTGTGCAAAGTACAGGAGGGACCTAAGTGAAGAGAAAAGAGTGGGGAGCAGGACAGGCAGATGGACTGAAACAGACTGTTGAGGGAGCAGTGGGTGAGAGAGGAGAGGTCCGGGCGCCCTGTGGGTCACTCCCTGGCGGGGGATGGAACTGCTGTGGATAGCGGCCTAGAGCTGAGACTTAAATCCTCTGCCACCAGGGAGGGGCGACCCTTCTTAATCTTGACAACTCTGTGCAGTCACCTGCCAGCCTGTGCTCCGCAAGTCCCCTCCACAGCAAGGTAAGGGCGGCCCCATGATGAGCTTCCATGAGACAGGAGGAAAGCTGGGCTTGGGCAGGAAGGCCATACCCAACCACAAGCCTCTCTATCTGTGTGGGGGTGGCCTCGGCCCCCGGAGGACCATGCGCTGGTTTATCTCCTGCTAAAGCTGGGACCAGTGTGAGATACGGCAGCGGTTCGCCTGTTCAGTCTGACGTAGTTAACCTAGCACTGAGGAAAGAGCCTCCCTCACAAAGCTGCCTGCTTTTTGCCAGACCTCGCTGCTCACTGTCTGCCCCCCAACCCCGCTGGCCTGGCCAAAGGAGCCAGGAAACAGCACTATTCTAGATGTCTCCTGCCTTTGCATCTGATGTTGCCGTCCTGACTGGTGTCAATCTGCCTTCAGGATAAAGCACACAGTATTGGATACTTACTGGAAAAAGTGGATAAATTAAAAAAATGAAGGGCTAGCTTTCCAGCCCATGAGACCTGATTGCCCTGCTCTCCACCTCCTTCTACAAAGCTAAACCCTCATATTTTAGGTTATTACACACACTCTACTTCCAGGTACTCCAAATATTAATTCCACCTCAGTTTGGATTGGGTGTCGCTGTGGAGAGAAACCTAAAATCCAAAGGAACAAAAGCTTCAACAAAATAGAGTTTATCTCTCTCTCGTGTGACTAAAGTTGGCAGGAATGGTAAAACAGCGTCACAATCCAGCTCCGTTCATCTGATTTCTCCACATACACCATCAACGGAGAGCTTCAATTTCATGGCTTAGGATGGCTGCCTGAGCTCCAGCCATCTTATCTACTCTCCAGCTAGGCAGAGGGCCAGAAGAGAGTTGGTCTCTTTAAAGACATTCCCAGAAATTATACACACACTCCCACTCACTCATCCTTAACCACAACTTAGTCATATGAACACGCACACTCCAAAAGGCATGGAGAATTATAGCTTTCCTTCCAGGTGGCCACGTGCCCAACTAAGAATTAGCTCACTGTTTCTAAAGATAAAGGGGTAACAACTAGAGATGACAATAGCAGATTTGGCCATATTCCTCCTGAAGCAAATGAAAGAGAGGGAGCAGACCCTCTTACCTCAGACCACCAGGTGTGGTCTCCCACTCGTCCATGTTTTGTCCCGATTTCTGTGACGGCCGCAAGGAAGAAAGAGGGAGGCAGAAAGGCTGAGCAAGCTGAGTTTATTGCTCCCGGGCAGCAGCTGAGAGGGAGCTCCCTAGGGTGGGGTTCCAGCGACTGGGAGTGCTGAAGGGAAAGGGTCTCTTAGGTAGGCTTTAGGTTCAGATTCCAGAAAGCTGACATGGCGCTGTGCCCCCATGCAAGGCCGGCCCTGGTCATTGTGCTCTGGCCCATATATGGTGACACAGGTAGCTGTTGTGTTACTGCCCATATCTGGGCCCACTCAACAGTCCACACCAGGAGAGTTCTCCTCAGGGTCTGACTTTTTAAAAAGATTTATTGATTTATGCACATAGAACTAGAGTGTAGGCCAGAGGTGCAGGGGCGGTGAGAGGATTCACCAGAGGCAGAGTGGGGAGCAGAACAGGCAGATCCACGAAGTACACTGCTGAGGGGAGCAGCGGGCAGACCAGGAGAGGTCTGCCGCGCCCTGTGGGTCAGCTCCCGGGCCGGGGATTGAACTCGCACAGAAGAGACTGCATCCAGCTTGCAGTGCTGCGTCCTGACCTGTTGACCACCAGGGAAGGCCCGGGTCTGGTTTCACTCAAAGGGTGACATCTCCTTCCTCTCCACCGCTGTTCCTATGGCCTTCCCATACACCACGGTTTCTCCCTGTAGCGTTACTCTTCCCGGAGAGCATGGACATGGCAAAGCCAGAAAGGACCCTGAGAAACCGCCCCAAGGACCACTCTGCTTCCTGGTCTGTTTTGTGCACTTGATCTCGACACCACTCAGGAGTAAAGAAGGACAGAGGGTTTGCCAGAGAAACCAGCTCCAAGCACCAGGGGCTTGGAGCTAGTGAGGCAGGAAGGAAGTCCAGAGAGGCTGGGGCCGGAATTCAGATCAACCACTGGCCCTTCTGCCCGAGCCTCTCGTCCACTACAGAAAACTGTGCTTTTTCTTTCCAAATGTTGCTCGTAACTCTGGCTTTTTGCCATTTCTGCTTGTAACCTGCCTGGACCAGGTGTTTGGCCGGTTCTCTATCAGCCATGGGCCTGAGATGTCCCTACCTATCTCTTTTCGTATTTTTTGTTACTTTTGTATAGCCATGCTCAGTAAAATCTTAAATTTAACGAAAATTTGAACTTGTACTACGCAGACTACATTGGTGCCGAGTAGGCCTCCCTGGTGGTGTGCGGGGTGATGTCTCAGCACTATGATGCTCTCTGCCACTCACGCTTCATCCCCTCCCAGGGATCTGACCCACGTGGCCCAGCAGTGAATCCACCTATTCTCCTTTCCACTGTCTCCGGTGAATCTTTGCACCCCCAAGCCCTCTGGCCTACACCCCAGCTCTTGTATGCATACATAAACTAATCAACTAAATCTTTAAAAGAAAATATATGTAAAGAATAGCAACTTCCTAGGTGAAGAGATTTTTCAAGATTTTTTAAATTTATGCACAAGAACTGGGGTACAGGCCAGAGGTGGGGGTGTGTGTGAGGGACTTCACCAGAGACAGAGCGGGGAGCAGAACAGGCAGTTGGACTGAAACACACTGCTGAGGGGAGCAGCGGGTGAGGCAGGAGAGGGCTGCTGCGCCCTGTGGCCTGTGACAGTGGCTGCTGAGAGCTTCACAGGGCTGAGACTTAACCCCTTGCGCCACCAGACAGGCACCATCAGACAGGCCCCCTCTTTGAAGTTTTCAAATTTACTGCCACCAATCTGTTGCCAATCAGAAGTGATCTCAGTGTTACTCTCGATCGGGACAGGAGGTGACAGCAGAGGACACGGAAGACGCGGGGCGGGCGGCCTTCCTGCGGTACCGCGAGCGGCCGCCAGGGGTCAGCAGCACCCCGCAGCCCGCGCATCGCCAGCCACAAGTGATCCGGACCAGGCTCCGGCGGGGCGGGTCCTCCCACCGCCCGCATCGCGCACTATTCGCCATTTGCTTTCACATGCTTCTGTCTCGGGCCGTTTCCCACAGTGGCGCCTTGGAGGACTACAGCTGTTTGCAGGCTGGGCCGTACGGCGAGGGGAGGGCCTGGAGGAGATTCCCGGGACCGGTCCTCTTGCTTTCCGGGGACCCTGCACTGAGATGCCAGGCTGCAAGGATCCACCGGGAGGGGTGGGGGGTGCAGAGAGACGGGAAACTGAGGCCATTTCCGGGACAGGAACGCGGCCAGAGCCAGGGCCCCCGGGGGCGGATCGGCCTATACCAGGAGGGAAATGCAGGGCCGGGTGAGGCCGAGGCTTTGGCTCATCAAAGGAGGGGTGGGTCCTTGGAGGCCAAGGACCCACACCGACAGGGACCTGGGCCCACCTGAGCTCAGGTCCCACCCTGAGCTGGCCCCAGAGAGGAGCTTCAGACAAGGAGAGAAAATGCTAGGTGATGTCCTGAGGAGTCCTGAGCACCCTCTCTGGGCCTTTTTTGGTCCTGTGTAAGGCAGAAAGGTTAGATAAGATGAAAATTAGGCCCCTCCCCCCTCTGACATTCTCTGAGGCTCCACAGTCTGGCCTCTGGCTGTCCTTCCCCACCCCAGAGGGGTGGGGTGTAGACTTGACCAACAGCATACAACAGGGTTCTGCCCTCCTGTGCCTTCCTGTGGTGAGGAAGTTCCACTAGTCTGGGTGGAGACCCCCTGGCTGAGTCCAAGGCAGTAGCTACGTCAGCCCCACCACCACCACCCTGACTGCAATCTCAAGAGACTCAAACTAGACCCAGGTCCCCCCCGAATTCCTCCTCCCCAGAAACTGAACGATAATACATTTTTATTGCTTTTTAAGCTACTGCATTTTGGAATATCTGTTACCCAGCAACACATAACTAGAACTGTTAGCAAGTGACCAAGGAGGCCCTGGGAACCCCAAACTAGTAAGCTTTAAAGGGGTCCAGCCAGCTGAGCACACAAAGACAAAGCAGACTCTGAGTGTTAAAGAACTTTAATAGAATGAATATAAGGGAAGAGAAAACAAGATATTAATGTTCCAATAAAACAACCCACATTACCCACCCCCTGTGGGTAAGTGTCCAGCTGAACCTGAAGTAGGGTTGCTGAGCCCTGTAAAACTTGCAAGAAGTCTGAGGCGCCTTCTGGCAGGGAGCCACAGCAAAGGGGTTCTGAAGTGCGCCCCAGAGAGCTGGGACAAAAGGACAAATCAAAGTTCCAGTCAAGGAAATGGCTGCTGTTGTCAGCCTACCCGTATCTTTTTATTTATTTATTTATATATACAGAACTGGGGTACAGGCTGGAGGTGCAGGGGGGTGAGAGGATTCACCAGAGACAGAGTCAGGAGCAGAACAGGCCAGCTGATGATGTACACAGCTGAGGGGAGCAGCGGAAGGGCCAGGGGAGGTCGGCTGCGCCATGTGGGTCACCTCATGTGGGTCACCTCATGTGGGTCACCTCATGTGGGTCACCTCATGTGGGTCACCTCTGGGGCGGGGGATTGAACTCAGGCTGCAGTGATCATACTAGGTAGTGCTGAGACTTAACCCCTGTGCCAGGAAGTCCCCACGTGTCTCTTTCAAGTGTTTCTACATGTCTCTCTTCCACGCATGTCCTTCCATATCTCCTTCCCAGCAATACCAGGGTGCAAATTGAGCCACAGAAACAAGAACCTTCCTTTTTCTCCTTCTTCCCCAGAGCCCACCCACCTTCCAAGTTACATAGCTTCACCTGGCTGCTCAGCTCTGCCCGTTATTAAGCGTGGGTGGGAAGCATGGGGCCCTCCCCCTTTTATGGAGAGGTCTGTAACAGAAAAGCAGCTGTCTTTGCAATAGCAGATTCAACCAACAATCTTCCATGGGTACAAAAACTAAGGTTTCTGACTCTCCCTGATGGCGCAATGGATTAAAGCCCAGCACTATGAAGCTGTCCACAGCCTCTGCAGCAGAGTTCGGTCCCCAGCCAGGGAGCTGACCCACATGGTGCAGCACACCTCTCCTGTCTTGTCCCTCAGCAGTGTACTTCGCCAGTCTGCCTGTTCTGCTCCCCACTGTCTCTGGTGAATCCTCTCATCCCCTGCACTTCTGGCCTGTACCCCAGTTCTCGCATGCATAAATAAATAAATCTTAAAAACGAAAGTTTTGATGAGGATTACAATTTTTACATAGAAGTAAAATATTACCCCCACTAAATGCTTATCAGAAAGAGGGAAACTTTAAAGTAGAGAATCCTGACAGACACCCCCTTAACAAAATGATCAGATGGGACGGAGGCCTTAATGTGCTGGCAGGCGGGGGACACACACTTGGAAGGTTTGCTGCTCCTGTGACTGAAGAGCCCCCAGTTCACGTTACCCACAGTTAAGCAACAGCTGAAATGTGCCGGTCGAAGACCACCCCCAGCTGCTCTCAGCCATGTGCCCCCCAGGTGTTAATGAGGGGCTGTTTGCAAAATAATTGGCCTGTCCTTTCCACAAGGGCAGACTCAGGAACTGGTTGGGACTGAAAGAGACAAGGCAGATATGATAAGTAAATGTAATCTGAGATTTGGGCTGGGTTCAGAGGGTCAGGGCCAGAGGTAGTGTCTTATTAGGCTACTAATCTCCTGATATGGATAGCTGGGCAGTGGCCACGTAGGCAAAGGCACAGTCTTTAGGAAACCGCACGCTGGAGTGTGTAGCCTTGGTAATGTTACAAGGCAAGGAGAGGGACACCCCTGAGCCCCCCAAAAAACTGCCTGTTCTAAATAGGTTTTGCCATCCACATCAAGACAAAACATATTGACCTTTTATGGAAAGGAACTTTAATATAATTTGTGTGCAATACAGAAAAGACAAAGAACATAGTTTCTAAATCAAGCACCCAAAGTTGCCCATCCCCTCGCGGGTAAAAGTCCACCCAAAAGGGATTGGCCCAAAGCAAGGCCTGAAAGCTGCCACAAGACTAAAGCACCTTCTGGCCGGGATCCACAGAAAAGGGTCAGAAATGGCCAGACAAGTCTGGGAGGAAAAGCACAACATCAAAATCAAGATAAACGCTGCCATAGTCACCTCCCCCGGGGTCTCTCGCCCGCATCTGTTTCACCCAGTCCAGGCCCAAGAAGCAAGAGCCGCTTCTTCACCTGTCTCTGCTCCATATGCTCCCCGAGGCCTCCCTAGGGCCTCCACCCTGCCTTTTTCCTCTTCAGTCTCCTCTCCAGATTCTGCTCCTCCCCCGCACCTCAGCTCCACCCTCCGTTGGGTGGAGAGGGGAACCGGAGCCGCCCTCCTGACCATAGGGCACGGCTGTATCATAGTCTCGTGGTTAGGGGAAAAGTAGGCTAGAGACATGCGGAGCTAACAGCTACAGAGAGAACAATACATAAAATGAGCATGTTACAATAATCGGGGGAACGTGTCCTTCTTCCTATTCTTGTAACTTTTCTAAAAGTTTCCACTTACTGCAAAGTAACAGGTGTGGCGACTCTTCCCCAAGTTGGGTCTCTGCCTGGAAACCGGATCTGCACCTCCAACAATATTCCTCCGGTTTGAATTTCTAGACAACCCTCTGCCCTTCCCTGGAAGCTATACCCATGCACACAAAGGCTCTGACCCCAGGAAGAGGCAGGGTTCAGGGCACCCACCGTGGGCCAGAAGTGGAGACCAATGAGCAGTGCTCCTCGAGGCTCAGGGGCTCAGTATTCCAGGGCTTCAGTTTTCCCAGCCCAGAAAGTTCATGTGACCAAGAAGGAGAAGATTTGGCCTTACTCGAAGAAATAAATAAATAATGCACACATTATTCTGAATTACAAAAAGGTGTTCTGTGAATAGACTTTGCTGTGATTTCTTTTCAATAAGCAATCCCTGGTGCAATGTGATTTTGTTACAGGGCACCCCAATTCTGTTATCTGACAGGGGGAAGAGGGAGAAACCCCTGAAGGCCCAAAAACCTGCCTGCTCTAAGTGGGTTCTGCCATCCGCCGCAACAAGACAAAACATATAAAACTTTAATGCAAAGGGACTTTAATACAGTGAATATACAATACGGAACACAAAGAATAGAACTTCTAAATCAAACACCTGAAGTGACCCGTCCCCTCGTGGGCAAAAGTCAACCCAAAAGGGGTTGGCCCAAAGCAAGGCCTGAAAGCTGCCACTAGACTAAAGCACTTTCTGGCCAGGACCCATGGAAAAGGGTCAGAAATGGCCAGACAAGTCTGGGAGGAAAAGAGCAAAATCAAAATCAATATAAACACTGCCATAGTCACCTCCCAACAGGTCTCTCACCCACATCTGCCTTAGCCAGTCCAGGGCCAGGAAACAATCATGGCTTCTTCCTCACATGCTTGCTGCTCCATGTGGCTTCCTTAGGTTTCCGTCTTATTCTCCATCCTGCTTCATTCTCTTCTCTTCTCTCCTTTTTCTCTGCTCAGCTCCAACCTCCTTCTGGGTGGGGCAGGGAACCTGGAACTTCCCTTTTTCCTAGGGACCCCCGTTATAATTTACAGAAATTCAATTGACACACCTATTTCTCCAGGAGACGTATAAACCGTCACCCTGTGGGAGTCCCACAAAAGGAACGAGTGAAATCAGCTTTATGCTCCTGCCCTGGCAGATGTAGGACTCAGGCCCAAGGGGCTACAACCTGTGTCCCCGATCTTCCTGATGCGGGAGTAGTCTTGTGGCTGTCCTCGTTCTCTGCTAGGATGGAGCCTGTCGAAACAGGCATGGAGGCGAGACTACAGCTGGTGTGTTTTGCCAAATCAGAAACCACACCGAATCCAGGCTAGAGACCTTACACTCCCAGGAGACGCCGGTAGCCATGGCAACTGGCTGCAGCCGCCCGTCCGACTAGGTTCCATTTTCATCATCTACTAAACATAAGTCAGCTGAGTTGGGAGTCTAACTTCATCTTCTGGGGTCGGTACAGGCAATGAATCAGAGGCCCTCCGAATTGGGCAGGATCTCAGAGAGTCATCTTGGTCCACCTTGGGTACCAGCCTATGGTTGAGGATCCCTAGTTGGTGAGGTTTCTCCCAGCACCATGAACCAAGCACTGATAAATTACAATAAGGAGAGATGGGCTGTTGCCTAAGAACTAGACACAGATGGCGATGGCCGGTGGGTGAGAAAGCATCTGTGCTCACCCCACAAGAATGACTCGATTCTCCTTCACGACCTTTAGTCAAGTGAAGACAAGGCTGGTTTCAAGCCTGCCTTCTTGCAAAGACCAGGATAAGAGCCAGAATCTAGCCACATGAGGTCTCTGGCCTAGGGCGCATCTTCTATATTCCTCCTGCCTCGGCTATCAGTTCAACAGATGCACTTCATGTTCATTATCTATTCAACCAAAACACCTTCAGTGAATTCTAAGTCGGTTTGGGGCTTGGAGGTTGGCTCTGGGATTGTGGTGTATATGAAACAATTATTAGTGCTGACATGGAGGTTGTAGTCTGGTAGGGAGACCGTCAACAAGGAAAGAAATATATAATTGCCCATGATGATAAGTACCATGAAGGAAAAGAGGAAGGTGACTTAACAGGTTTCTGAGTCAGTAACAAAAAAACCTGCAACATGAAGGGTGAAATAAGCTGGTTAGCTAACGGTAGAAAGGAAAAAGCATTCCAGGAATCAAAGAGAACATTCCAGAAAGACTGAGAAAAGTCCTGATGTAGAGTAGAGCCAGGGATAGCTGAGGACAAAGAACCGGTGTGGTGGGTGTGCACTAGGGGTAAGGTGGGGCTGGAAGGGGTCCAGACGAAACAGGTGTTCTCTGTCCTGTTGAGAGACTTGGGCTTTATTCCAAGTGCCTGAGCTGTGAACAATGGAGAAACCTGATTTAATTTAATTTTTAAAAGTCAATCTGCCCTGTCAGGAATGAATTGGAGAAGGCAAAGAGGAAAGATCAATTAGGAGGCTGTTATGATAACTCAGACAGGAGGTTGGCATCAGTGAGAGCTGAGGCAGAGACGAAGGTGGGTTCAAGGTACTCTTGATACAGGGGCCAGAGAAGAGGGTGGTACCAAGGACGTCACTGGAAATTTCTGCCCTGAGCCAATGGGGAGACTGTTTAAAGATGAGAGGGACCAAGAGAAGCTTGAGAGGAATGACCAGAGTTCAGGAGTGCACATAGGAGGTTTCTGAAGTTCCTGTGAGTCATCCATGAGAATAATGCTTGGGAGGCATCTGTGAATCATGGTATTTAAAAGAAAGGAATATCAGGTGAGAAGAAAAAAAAAAAAAAAAGGAGAGCAGGGATTGAGAAGACAAAGGAAATCCAAGGAGAATTCATGAACATCTGGAAAAGGGACCCAGGATGCCGTGTCAGAGAGAAGGGGCTTCAGAGACTGGAGTCGTGAGGTGAGCGGTACCAGTCCACCAGGAGACGTTTGGTCAGGCAATGTGGAAGCCAGGGATGACCTCCACAAGGTCAGTCTGATAAAGAAATGGAGGGGAAGGCTCTACTGGAGTGACAAGAAGGACTGGGCGTAGGTGAGACAGCTTGCAGCAGGAAGCAGAGGAACCGGGCAGCTATGGCTGTCTTCTCACTGCGGGCCCCTGGCCACATCCACCACAAACTTGTCCCATCTCTCCTCCCAGGATGCCATGGCAGCCGTCTTTTCTCTCTGCCCCAGCACGCTGTACCTGCAGAAGAGAGACCCAGGTCAGCCACAGAAAAGGGGTAGGAACAGGGAGTAAGAGCGGAGCCCAGATGCTTGGAAAACACATTCCCCTCCCCGCCCCAGTCCAACCACAATGAAACAACGTTGGGAAAACCCACAGACACCTTCTAGGCTTCCACCCTGACCTTGGAGGAGAGGAACATAAAGATGTGGCATCGGAGGGGGCAGGGGGCTGGGAAGGACAGAGGACACTCACTTGATAGAGTTCATGGCCAGCTGCTTGAGTGTCCTCAGGTCAGCTGTCAGCCCCCCAATGCCCATGAAGGCTTCGTAGAAGTCATAGGACAAGCCTTTGGCACCAAAGATAGCAGGGTCATCAGAGCTGATGACCATGGGGTAGCCCATGGCCATCAGAACAGCTGCAGGGTGGTTTCGCAAGTCTGACACCAGCTTCAGAACCTGCCCAACAGGAGGCAAAGAAAAAGACAGACTGATCCAAATAGACTTGTCATGAGAAAGCTGAGACTGAGCATTTTGGCTCCTTCCTTTCCCACCACCGTTCTGAATGCTGGGATGACTTCCGGGCAAAGTCTTGACCCAACAAGAGGCCATCCTCACATCTTCCTAATTTTCTCCAGTTTTCCTCACCACTCCAGATGTTTTCTCTGCTTCTCTCCTGGTCCCTGCTCAAAGCAGCTTTCCTGGACATAGCAAGGGCCCTGAGGAACCCTCACAGCAGTAATGCCACACATCTTGTGCCCTCAGCTCGGTCCACAGTTTTGCCCAAAATGTGCCTATGAGGTCCCTCACTGTTGCCTCATTATTATGCCAGCAAGAGACTGTTCTAACTAACTTTACCAATGAGAGTTACGGAGTGTTGGACGACAGCAAACAAGTGAGCCTAGGAGACAGAATATAGGCAGGAAGGTTGATGTCCAGAGCAGAGATTGAGTTGAGGGAGAAGATAATAGTGGATTCGCCTGTCCGATCGTGCTTACCTGGTTGGAGATAGGACAGACTTCTATGGGGATGTCCTTCTTCCAGGAGGCAGCCCACACTGCTGGGTGTTTGGTCAAAGCAAACCCATGACCAATCCTGGTGGAGTTCAGTAGTAGGGCATCGAGAAGGTTCCTGTCTATGGAAGTGCCCTGCCAGTCTGGGGGGAAAGGGTGATCTTCAGTAGGACGAATCTGATTCACAGACCAACCCCAGATGTGACCCCAGGATGACCAAGAAAAAGAGAAAAGAACATGAACACAAACACACACACATTTTCCTTTGAATGGCCCTCGAAAGAGGAGTGGCATGCCTTTATTGTATGTGTGTGTGTGTATTTACATATGTGCCAACGAGCCAAAATGGTGCCTACATAGGATTTACAAACTGAAAGTGGATTCTCAGCTAGGTAGTCATAGAACCTGGCTTCAAACGTGCAAATCTGACTCCATAATCCACTTCCCCACCCCCTTCTCTCTCTCTTTTTTTTTTTTGTTTTGTTTCCAGAACTATTTTCTGTTTACGATCTTTATGACAATGGTCACAGACTCTATTGACAGAATTATTCATATGTTCTTGCGTTTACTTGTATCTTTAACAGTACTGGTGGGGACAATTTAGTCACGAGATCACAGTGGCCAGCATGAATGGGCAGGGGGTGCAGAGCTGTGGCCAAGCCCCCAGCCACCCACAGCATCTCCTTCCATAGAGGGTGAAAATGATGGGGCCTGACTCCTCGCTCCTTGCTGCTAGGAGAATCCTCATGCTGGCCTGCGAGGGTACTGAGGTAAGCACACAAATGCTGGGGCTTCCTAATTGTAGGAAATGGTCCAGCCTCCCTGCTGGCGCAGTGGGTTAAAGCGCAGCACTGGGAAGCCGTCCACAGCCACTGAAGCCCGAGTTCGATCCCGAGCCAGGGAGCTGACCCACAGGGCGCAGCAGACCTCTCCTGACCTGCCCGCAATGGATTTCAGTAGATCCACATGTTCTGCTCCCCACTTTGTCTCTGGTGAATCCTCTCACCTCCTGCTCTTCTGGCTGCTACCCCAGCTCTTGTGTGCAGAAATAAATACACATCTTTTTTAAAAAATAAAGGAGATGGCCCTGAAGGAAATGTCTCCTGTCTTGCATCACTGGATGTAGTCACATCTGTACGTGACTTCACTGTTTGATGACCCAATAGGATGAGATCCTGGATGCAATGAGGACAGCAGAGGTTGCTTATCACGTGAGCTCAAATGTGACTTTACTGTAACTCAGTGGACATCTGCACTCCATTTAGCAGCCAAAAGCTTCCTAACAGAGTTACACATAAAATATTTATATATCACTTTTGCATGAGGAACAAAACCCAAGAATTCCCATGACTGATAAGGACAAGTGTTTTAGGTGGATTTTCACTGATTTTCTCTGTATTATTTTCTTTTCAAGAATGTATTTTTAAATATTTACTCATAAAACAACTGGGGTACAGGCCAGAGGTGCGGTGGGGGGACAGAGTTGAGAGGACTCACCAGAGACAGAGTGGGGAGCAGAACAGGTAGATTGACCAAAACACACTGCTGAGGGGAGCAGTGGGGAGATAGGAGAGGTCTGCTGTGCCCTCTGGGTCACCTCCCTGGCCAGGGGTCAAACTTGTGCTGCAGTGGCTGTGGAGAGCTTCACAGTGCTGTGCTTTAACCCGTTGCTCCACCAGGGAGAGCCCAAGAATTTATTTTTTAAAATAAGGACACTGATATTAAATACTCAAGTCTTGGCAAAACCCTCTCTTGGATCACACATCTTGAATTTGGTTAGATTCTGGGTTCTGGGTTTTATACCGTTGAAGTGATTTTCCACAGGTATTACTTTCCCAACTGGACTACAAGCTTCTCAAGGTTACCACCTCCTGGCTTTCCCCCACAAACAATTCTTTAAGTCTCCTAGAACCGCTTAGATCTAAATTGGATCTAAATTAACTGGAAATGTCAGGAAAAGGAGATGAATGCACAAGATCCTTCCTCTGAGAGATGGTGCCTTAAACCCAGGGTTAAGCCTGGGTATGCAGGTCAAGCTTCCACCCTTCTCTTCTTATCTCTGGTTTTCCGAGACATGCCAGGCCACGATGCCAGGTGGGATGCCAGGAGGGAGCCAGGAGGTATGCCACAACTGCCTTCCTCCAGGTCTAAGCCTCCAGATCTTCATTTTGATCTGAAATTGGTCTCCTTTTGCTTAGGAGTTACACATTTTGAGGACCAGAATGTGGGAGGGGCTGGTCCTCAATGATGACCAGTGAGCCCAGGGCTCGAGCTTTGGGAAGCATTATAGCTGGGCTGGTGGCGTTCCAGAAATAACGGCAGCCAGGCTGTTAGGGCCGCAGAGTCTGTTCTTCAGCACTGGTGAGTGTGGACAGAGCCTCCTCCAGGCCAGACCTGACTCTACCCCTCTTTCATCACTGACCTGTGAGTGACTCTGAACAGGTGAGCTCATCTTGCAATCACAGTTTCCTCATAAAATAGAGACCATCAGAAGGGCCCATGTTCTGACTCCATCACACTGCTGAGCCTTGGCGTGTCCACGTAACAAATGGGTATAAAAACACCTTCCAGGCCCTCCCTGGTGGCACAGCAGTTAAAGCACAGCACTAAGAAGCTAAAGCCACTTCCACATGAGTTCGATCCCCAGCCCGGAGGTGACCACATGGCGCGGCAGACCTCTCCTGACCCGCCCGCTGCTCCCCTCAGCAGTGGACTTCGTCGATCTGCCTGTACTGCTCCCCACTCTGTCTCTGGTGAATCCTCTCACCCTCCGCATCTCTGGCCTGTACCCCAGTTCTGTATGAATAAATAAATAAATCTTTTTTTTTAAAAAAAATGCCATGTCCGGCTTATCCAGCTGCAGGAGTCACGCTGCCCAGCATGCCATCCACGCTCCTCTGTCCCTGTCGATCTCCCCATGGCTCACCTGTCTCTCCAGCGTGGAAAAAGTAAGGCAGCTTGACGCCACGAGAAAATGGAATCATCAAAGCCTCCTTGTAGTCGTAGAGGGAGTAGCCCGTGTCCTCGTGTCCCACCTGCAGGGCAGAGGACGGCTCACGGCGGCACCTGCCTGTCCATGCCTTCCGGCGGATGGGGCCCTGCAGCCGCTGCCATGACTGCAGGAAGCTCAGTCCCTGGGCACAGCCAGAGGCAGAGCTGGAAACAGCGTGTTCTGCCCCAAAAAGAGTCCCCCATTCAGGCATGGCTGTGTCCTCCCGGCCCCTTTCTCTTCTCATACCGCTTCACAAGCCCCTATACTCTGGCCCCGAATTTCTCAAGAGGGAGAGGAATGGACAGACGGCAGAGACAGAGAGAGACAGAAAGAGAAGAAGGGATTGAGAGAAACAGAGACTGAGGAGACAGACTGAGGTAAGAGAGAACGAGTCTGGGAAAGAGACACACAGACAGAGGGTGAGGCCGGGGAGGAGAGACACAGAGACAGAGGGACAGCCAGACCGCGGGAGGCTGGACTGCAGCCCGGCCTCGCCCGGCCCCCGCCGGGCTCCCGCCTCAGAAGACACGCGAAGACCACAGCTTCCCACACTGAGCCATCCCCGCTCTGGGGGCCTCAGGGCCCGGAGTCTCTTTCAGAACAGCAATTTTAACTCGGGGCGCAGTTACAGTGATACACTTTTATAACACAAAAATCAGGGCCCGCCAAGGTAGTGGCTGGCGAAGGCTTGAAAAAGCGAGGGCCCCTGCGGAGGGCCGCCTGACCCACAGCCTGTCCCGTGGTGGACGGCCCCGCAGCGCTGTGCCGAAGCTGTCCTCAGGCCCGGTCAGCCAGCGCTGCACACAGGGAGGGGGAGGACGGCTCCTGCCCCTCTGCTGGAGAGCAGCCTCCGAGGACCCCAAGAAGACCTCAGGGGTCCCCACCCAAGAATCCTTGGGGACCCACTCCTGTGGGCTCGGGCTGTTCTGAGGGACACGCTGAAGCATGGCTGCAGGTCCTGGGAGAGGGAGCCAGGGGCCTCTTCACCAGTCAGTCCAAAGGGACCCCGCGTCCTTTCTGACGTGGCCCGGTCACTTGGGAACTCGGCCCGCCAGGGCTCTCCTAGGTGGGGGAGCAGATGGGCTGGCCGGGGAGGGCCACTCCCCTCTCGGACAGCTTTTTGGGGGCTCAGGCCACTCTCTGCTTCCAGACGCGCCCACTGTGTAAGGGAACAACGTGGACAGGAAACAGGATGACAGCAGGGAAAGGGAACAAGGCCATCGTCGTTGTCCAGCCTCCCTGAATCCCTTCCTTATTCTGGAACTTTCCTCTTTAGCCACCTGGTCTTTTCAGCTCTCTCTTCTCCCCTGTGTCACCATCCCCCCCGACGCCTCCCCCCCCCCAGCCTACACACACACGCACACACACACACACAGCTCCTGAGGGAGGGTCAGTGCGGAACCCTGCCAGGCCTCTGGTCAGCCGGAGACTGGGGGGGTAGGGGTGGGGGAGGGGCTGCCCAGCTCTTCATGGAGACCTGCCCGCTGGGCCCGTATCTGAGTCCATTACCAGGTCAAACCCTGCCACAGTCCTGGGGAACATGGCTCGAAGCTCCAAGGCTGTTCGCACGGATTCCATGATGAGGGACGCGTTTTTGAATCTGCGAGAGACAAAGAGAAGCATGGGAGACGGCACCACTGGGAGGTGGGGCTGCCCGGTGCCCAAGCACTGCCCGGGGGCCTATGGCTGGTCTCATCCAGGGCTCCCTGCCCCTTCCCAAACCAGCAGGGCCTCATCCCACAGGCCCCCTTCCCTAGCGTGCTACTGAAAGCCCATTAGGGCCCTCCCTGGTGGCACAACGGGTTAAAGCACAGCACTAAGTTATCCTCAGCCACTGCAGCACAAGTTTGATCCCCGGCCAGGGAGCTGACCCACACGGCCCAGCAGACCTCTCCTGACCCGCCCGCTGCTCCCCTCAACAGTGGATTTCAGTCAATCTGACTATTTTGCTCCCCACTCTGGTGAAGTCTCTCACGCACACCCCTACCCCGGCACCTCCGGCCTGTACCCCAGTTCTGTATGCATAGATAAATAAATCTTTTTTAAAAAACATAAGAAAGCCCTTTAGGTGGAATTTCACTCCAAACCCTCCCTGTTGAGGACTCTGGCTGGCTCAGGGGCTGACCCATCTCTGGGTGAGGGCAGGCATGGAACAACTTCTAGCTGTGTACATTTGGATGAAGCGGGTGGTCCTGTGTAAAGCTTGCCAGCTCCCTAGGAGGGCAACTCCCAGAAGTGGGTGCAGCCTCAGCCCAGCTCACTGCTCCAGGGAGCAGAGAGGGTCCTGCAGGGCAGATCTGCACACAACTCTTCTTCCCTGGTAAATAAGCCAGGGCCTGGCCGTCCAGAACCATCTCCCTAAACATCCGTCCCCTAGGCCCTCTCAGTCTTCATCTCCCGGACAGGAGCCAGCAGAAGAGGAAACCCCAGAAGAGAAGCCAGGCTCGCTCCATAGTAGGCCTGAGATCCTGTCCACCGCTGGCTCACCTGCCCCAACCCCCAGTCCCCAGGGCCCACATTTGTCCTGCCCCCCCCACCCGCCCACTGCCCTTCCTGAAAGCTCTCTCCCAGACAGCTCAGCACTCACTCCCGGCTGCCACTGTCCCCCAGGGAACCTCTGGGCTGAGGAAACAAGGAGGAGGCACCTGCAATCTCTGTACCGGGGTGCAAGCACTCAGGCGTAGGCCCGGGGTGGGGGGGAGCCCCTGGGAGATGTGATGGCCTACGTGGGCCCCCTGACTGGTGTCATCCCCACCTGAGCGCGGAGCCTGGTCTCCTGGTCAGCCAAGGCTGTGGCACAGGAGCAGAAAGCTCCTTGGTAAATTCAGCAGGAAAGTTAGACTTTCTGGACCTGTTTGGGAGACTGGGACTTCCACACCCCCAGGCCACAGTGCCGCTGTGGGGTCTCCCCACACGGGTGCTGAGGCGCCTGTCTCACCCAGGGTCTGGTCACCCATCGAGGCTGCACACAGTCACACAACACAAGGTGACCTTGGGCAGAACCTCAGTGCAATAGAAACAAAGAAATAGACCAGTTAGACATCTGTACTGTTGGACAAAAACAGACCCCCACGATGGGTCACCTGGGCCAATGTGGGGTCGGAAATTACCTGCAAAATTGCCACACTTCTTTGTTTTAGTCAGATCATAGGATTGGAACTAGAAATGATTTCACAGGTAGATTTTCACTCACATGTGTGCCAAGCCCATGATTCTCTGGCATTAAGGGGGGGTCTCTGACGCTCTGCTCCCCTTCCTCATGCCTCTCTCCCTCATTCCCAGCCGTGGCTCTCTCTCGGCCTGTGCACCCAGACTTGATTTTTAGCTCTGTTCTCACCTGTGATCTGAATAAATGATTTTGATTCCAATAAACCCAGGATGCTTCTTCGCAAACACAGACGCCACCTCCTTGTACGTCCTCACTGACCACGCTCGGTCGTGGAGTGTCCCGTTCAGCTCGTACACCTGTGCGGGAGCATGGTCCCGACCACGTCAGAGGCGAGTCAGTCAACAACTGCACCCCCAGCCACCAGTCACCGCTAAACACACCCGGACCAGACTCAGTTCACCCAGAGTTTCTCCATGTGTAGTCTTGGAGTCCCCTAGATGGTTTTCAGGCATTCTGCAGTGTCAAAACTTTCCTCATAAAAATTTGAAGAACTCCTATGTCTTTTTCACTTCTTATTCTCTCATGAGCATGTACAGAAGTTTCCAGAAGCTGTATCACGTGTGAAATATCACTCTGAGATCACTGATTGTGTGTTTTAAAATATCCTGCTTTCATTTCTGATACCTGCTATGTTATATAGAATAGAATGTATTTTATTTTGTATATTCTACATAAACAAAAACTCTATGGGATCCTCAATTTTTGTTTGTTTTTTAAAGATTTATTTACCTACGCATACAAGAACTGGGGTACAGGACAAAGTGCGGGGCGGGGTGCAGATGACAGAACTCACCAGAGACTGAGTGGGGAACAGAACAGTTGGATTGACTGAAATACACTGCTGAGGGGAGCAGCGGGGAGACAGGAGAGGTCTGCTGCACCATGTGGGTCAGCTCCCTGGCCGGGGATCGAACTCATGCCACAGTGACTGCGGACAGCTTCACAGTAATGCACCCCAACCCATTACAGCCCCAGGGAGGGCCCTCCTCAATATTTTTTGAGTGTCAAAGTTTGAGAACCACTAAACCAAATCAGAAATTGTTAGTCAAAGTCACACTGCACCACCCAGCTGGTTTGCCATTGAAAGGCAGGGAATTCTGCCCGGGCCTTGCCTGCTCTGTGTGATGCACCACCTGCCAAACTCACCAAGTGGTTGTAAATCCCTGGGGGTAGGACAGGACACATGTAGTTCTGATCTCCTCCCCTCCCTCCTGTATTACCAGAGTAGGGGTTCCCTACCATTCATTTAAAAAGAGTGCTGTCTACTTGGGCCTTAAAAAGCACTAAGCCCCAGGCAGCAACAAATAGATGGATGTGAGAGGTTGCTGATGGAGCAGTATTAGCAGAACAGAAGGGAGACAAAAGAAAGAACCTTTAAAAAAACCCCAACAAATTATAATTCTGCCTGAAAGGTCCCAGGCAAATTAATTATGCAGATATGCAAATGATACAACCAAAAGTCTGATGTTCCAAATCATCAATTCTATCATTCCAGTACTTAGCAAGGAAGACACTGGGCCCCCTGCCTTCCAGAGTTCCAGTCCCACTTCTGGTTCCCATAGCATGGAGAGCCTCGAAGATGGAATCTGATGCCGGAGGCCGCAGATGCTCAAGAGGCATTCAGAGAATTTCCTGGTCTCCTGGTGCCCCAGTAAATCACTGCCCTGCCCTGTGCCTGCAGCTGTGGCCTCTGGCAAAGAAACTGTAGGCTCCATGGAAGCTCCTAGCAAGATCTGAATGCTCAAGTGTGGTTGCGCTTCAAGAATAGAACTTTGCGGAGGTCAGGGGGCGGACCTGCAGCTCCCAATATAGCCCAGTGGGTGTGGTTAGAATACTGCCATGGGGCCCTCGGATAAAGCAAAGCACTATGAAGCTATCTATCCACAGTGCCCCAGCACAAGTTTGATCCCTGACAGGGAGGTGACCCACGCAGCATGGCAGACCTCTCCTGTCCTGTCCTGTCCTGTCTCGCCCGCTGCTCCCCTCAGTGGTGTACTTTGTTGATCTCCCTGTTCTGCTCCACTCTGTTTCTGCTGAATCCTCTCACCGCCCCTGCACCTCTGGCCTTACCCAGCTCTGTATGCATAAATAAATAAATCTTTTTAAAAAAAGAATGCTGGCCCTCCCTGGTGGCACAGCAGGTTAAAGCACAGCACTAAGAAGCTAAAGCCACTTCTGCATGAATTCAATTCCCGCCTGCCCAGGAGGTGACCACATGGTGTGGCAGACCTCTCCTGACCCTCCCGCTGCTCCCCTCAGCAGGGTACTTTGTTAGTCTGCCTGTTCTGCTCCCCGCTCTGCCTCTGTGAATCCTCTCACTGCCTCTGCACCTCTGGCCTGTACCCCAGTTCTGTATGAATAAAGAAATAATCTTTAAAAAAAAAAAAAAAAAGAAAAGGAATGCTGCTGTGATGCCAGACATTGGAGGAAAGGCCTCAGTTGTTGGGAGGGTTCTGGTCAGCTTTTGAGATTCAGGCCTCCAGTGCAGATACATTCTGTCACAAATCAATCATAACTCAAAAGGTGCAGGGTTCAAGTCTGAAGTACAAGCAAGACAGTGTCATTCATGCGTCTACGACTGAGGTAAAAGCTGCTATAGTGAATTAAAAACATACTGGACTCAATTTAGAGTTCATCAGTTTTTAACTTTCATATCATCAAGGGGAAATTATTCAAAACACATACTACTTATATAAACCAATATAAAATTGCACTAACACTCAGCAACATGGAGGGGAGGTTGGGGACCCTGGCCCCCCAACTCCAGTGGTGGAAAATCTGCTCCACATCACTTAATTCACAGCCACTCTCATCTTTGGGCTCCCCATCTGCGGAGTCAACCAGCGGCCACTGGCTGAATCAGTGAACCGGAAACCCTGGCCAGAAGTGGGCCCACGCCATGCAAACCCATCCGGTTCTAGGGTCTGTTGTACAAAGTTTTATTGTCTATGATGTCATGGAATTAGAGAATGTTGATCTGGAAGAAACCAAAGGGAAACTAGGATCAAAGAGTTGCCCAAGTCACACAGCTGGTTTATATCAGACCAGAAACAAAGACTCGGGATTGCTGATTCCCGTGCATGTGGTTTTCCTTCTAGCGCACCACTGACTTCACAAGCATTCACTGAGCTTCTACTGTGTGCCGGGACCAGGCGAGTGAGTTATATCGTCATCTCATTTAATCCTCAAAACTACGCTATTGAGTGGGTCTCGTTTACGAGGAGAATTTTTGAAAGTTAAAAAGGTTCGAACCCTGGTACTCCACCTTTGGGGTGGTGAGGTGAGGTTCTCTGTCCTCACCTTGAAACTCAGTGACAGTCCGGGGTCTCAGGGTCTCAGCTCCAGTGGCACATCAGTAACCCCCAGAAGGAGAAAATGCCTGGATCTCAACCTGGACTTATTGTAACAGGGGGGTCCCTAGGAAAAAGGGAAGTTCCAGGTTCCCTGCCCCACCCAGAAGGAGGGTGGAGCTGAGCAGAGAAAAAGGAGAGAAGAGAGACTGAAGCAGGATGGAGAGCCAGGAGACTTGAGGAAGCATGTGATTTAAGAAACTGGGCTTGTTTCCTGGCCCTGGACTGGTTAAGGCAGATGTGGGTGAGACCCGTGAGGAGGTGACTATGGCAGTGTTTATACTGATTTTGATGTTGCTCTTTTCCTCCCAGACTTGTCTGGCCATTTCTGACCCTTTTCCATGGGTCCCGGCCAGAAGGTGCTTTAGTCTAGTGGCAGCTTTCAGGCCTTGCTTTGGGCCAACCCCTTTTGGGTTGACTTTTGCCCACGAGGGGATGGGTCACTTCAGGTGTTTGATTTACAAGTTCTATTCTTTGTGTTCTGTATTATATATTCACTGTATTAAAGTCCCTTCTCATTAAAGTTTTATATGTTTTGTCTTGTTGCGGCGGATGGCAGAACCCACTTAGAGCAGGCAGGTTTTTGGGGCTCCAGGGGTGCCCCTCTCCTCCTGTCCTGTAACAGAATTGGGGTACCCTATAACATTATCAGTTAAAATTCCTAGGGCGGTGGGTTAAAGCACAGCACTAAGAAGCTAAAGCTACTTCTGCATGAGTTCGATCCTCACCCAGAAGGTGACCCACAGGGCGCTGCAGACCTCTCCTGACCCACCCTCCCACTGCTCCCCTCAGCAGTGTACTTCGTGGATCTGCCTATTCTGCTCCCCACTCTGTCTCGTCTGAACCCTCTCATCACCCCTGCACTTCTGGCCTGTACCCCAGCTCTGTCTGCATAAATAAATAAAATCTTAAAAAAAAAAATTCCTAGGGTAGAGCCTAAGGTTTCTGGTTCACTGATTCAGCCAGGAGCCTAAAGATAAGAGTGGCTGTGAATTAAGTGATGTGGAACAGATTTTCCACCACTGGAGTTGGGGGGCCAGGGTCCCCAACCTCCCCTCCATGTTGCTGAGTGTTAGTGCAATTTTATATTGGTTTATATAAGTAGTATGTGTTTTGAATAATTTCCCCTTGATGATATGAAAGTTAAAAACTGATGTACTCTAAATTGAGTCCAGTATGTTTTTACTCTAAATTGAGCCCAGTATGCTTTTTTTTTATTTTTCCCTAAACCTACCCAGTGATTTTATAGCGTTATACACAGCTAGGGTTAAGGTCTCCTAATGAAGAGCATGACAGCCTCCATCTTGAATTATCTGTCGCCATTTTAGGCTTGAATTCCTGTGTTCTCTGGGAAGGGGGCTTCCTGTATGACACCAGACCAGGGCACCCTCACCTAGGATCGGACCATGTCTGCCAACCAATCATGGACTGAGGCAAACTTCTGTACCAAATATGGAGGGTGGTGAGGATCTACTAATCAGGCAGCAACCTTATCGCACTCTGGCCGGGCCCAGGGACTGTGTAAAAACTCTACCACACAGTGCACAGGGCCTCTGGTGTGCTGTTGGGCCCAAGATGGAGCTTGCAATAAAGTTTCCTCTTGTCTTTACAGCGGTGTGACTGGCTTTTTTTGGGGTAGCGAGTCCCATTCCCGCATAACACTATTTTTGTTAAATCGACAGACAGATGAGTAAACAATACAATATTGCATAGTAGAACCAGGGGGCATCCTAACTTCACTTTTCTGAGGTGCAAAAAGAGGTTCTGAACTTTTCACTTTCAAAGTCCTCTTCTATAAATGTGACCCCTTTACTAATGCAGTTTTGAGGACTAAATGAGATGGGATATCAATCACTCGGCACGCGCCGGCACATGGTGGACGCCCAGGGGAGGCTGTGATCTCGCAGCGTGGCACCCAGAACACGCATCCGCAGCTGTCCAGGTGAGCCTTCTCATGCAAGGTCTGCTAAGAATCTAGGGCCAGCCTGGGGGGTGGGGGGAGACAGGGCTGGAGGGGTGGGGGGGGTGTAAGGACAGGAAGTGTAGAGGGTGGCTCTTTGCCCTGTGATGGCATCCAGGAAAAGCCTGGAGCCACCAACCTGGGTTCTCTCTGCCCCATCTTGTCTGCAGGGCAACCTCCAGGGAATAATCCTCTTGGGTCCTCTAAGAACACTCTAGAGACTGGCCAGGACCCAGTCTGGGCCTCAGATTCTGGCCGTGGGGGAAGGGACAGGGCCCTAGAGATAAGACCCGCCTAGCAACTGTTGCTAAAGGCAAGGAGCCTTTGTTATTGAGCATTAGTAACACAATAGGAGGCTGAGCGGCCAGGATAGTCCATCAACATCATCCCAGGCCCTGAATTAGCCCCACTAGCAAGAGCGGGGGGTGGTAGTGCGGCTCAGCAAAAGAATTCCTGGGCAGACGGTTTTTAGTTGTTAATGTGTTGATGGCTCCCCCTACTCTGGCTAATGGGGGGCATTAAGGCATCGACTCTCTCTTGCAAGGGGCCTTTGTTCCAGGGTCAGACCAGAACAAATGGTCAAATCCCATCCCCCTCAGCTCCACTGAATCCCAAATCCCAGCAGCCCTCCACTTTCTAGAAAGGCTTCTTAGGAGATAGTGAGCTGTGAGCAGAGTGGGAGAGGAGCTGGGCTGAGCCCCCAAATTATATGCCTTGGAGTTCAAGTCTGGTAAGGAGAAAATACCAACTGCGGAAAGGGGATGCTGGAGGAGGGAGTCTCTGTTTCAACTGCTCTCTCACCCTCCGAATTTCTCAGCGACTTCCCCCAAATACTAGCACACGGAGCTCAAGAGGAAAGTCACAGCTTTCAGAAGAACCGAGGGTCAGACTGTTTCTGTGATTTTCCTCCCTTCCTCTCTGCGCCCCCTAAGTCGTCCGCGCGCTTCCCCAGTCCTTTCGCTGAGGACGCTCCCAGATTCTGCCCAGCCGGACGCCCTCTCCCGGGAGGGGCCGCTCCTTCTGGGCAAAGCGTCCGCTCAGCGGGCCCGGAGCCTCACGTCCCCTCCCGAAGAGCTAGAGCGCCCTCTCAGGGGGCGCTCGTGTTAGAGGAGCGTGGCGGCCATCATGCCTACAAGCCCACCGCTGGCCTCTGCCCGCCTAGCCTGCGACCCACATGACGCGGGTCTAGCTTTTCCACGGAGCCTCGGCTTCCTCATCTGAAATGCGGGGTCACTGTGAGGCTCCTAGTAGGCCCGGGAGGCAGCAAGCTGTGTCAAGGTCAAGATGAAGTTGGCCCCACTGCCAAGTGTGCCCGGGTCACAGCTGCTGCATGAGTGTTACTGCGACAGTTAGGGCTGCAGCTTCCTGGCCCTACCCAAAAGCTAGAACCTCAGGAGATCAGGGTCCACACATGAGTTTCAAACAGCACCTCCAAAGTAGCCACAAATGCACCCAAGTTTGCAGCGCCACCCCCCATCATCAAGCATGATTGTCACTACTGGTGCCCACGGAGGACGCAGGGAGGAGGGGTCTGGTACCAAACAGATGTGGTTCACAGGCTAGTTGGGGAACCAGCGACTGCACATACCACGGAAATGGCGGAAATGGCACAAGGAAACAAAGGGGGTGCTGGAAGTAAACATTCCGGGAAGACCAGCGGGAGAGGGTTGTTCCAGGATGGTGGGGTGGAGGTGGGGCGAAAGCCCGACCCAGAGGGGACTGGGCCGGGTGGGGGGCGGCGGGCCCAGCCTGTGTTTGGAGGATTCTCCAGACCAAATACGTTCTTGTGGAAGTGTAGTTTCTTTCAGCCTACATGGTTGAGGCCCAGTGCCAGCCCACCTTTTGGGGACACTTAATAGAAAGTGAATCGATCCTCTCTTTTCTTTGAAGAGGATTATTTGTGCCCGCGTCTCATGGACTCACCTCACAAAACTGACAAAAGCTCTACAAAGATAAACCCCCCTCCCACTTCCCGAGAATTCAGAAATACAGATACTAATTTATTCTGAGTTAAACCATTAAACACCAGATGCAGGTGGAGACAGTCTCCTCTTTAGGACCAAACCCGGAGCTAACCTAGAGAGGGCATTAGCATATCTAAGGGAACAGGTGGGTGATTCTGCGGCTAAAGAGAAGAGACACCGGAGACTAGAGGAAGCTTTGTCTCAGAAGAAGGGGAAGAAGGCCTGACCCACAAACCTGAATTACTGGTTCTCAGTGCAGGTGTAATCTTTCTTAAAGAATTCTTGAGCCCTTTAAATTAAACTGGGGGTTGAAAGTCAGTTTTGGGATCTGAACCAGGATTTAAAGTTTAGTGTGCAGAAATATCAGAGATGTTGCGATGTCAAATATAAGCAGTTACTTTTTTTAAGATATATTTATTTATTCATACAAGAACTGGGGTACTGGCCACAGGTATTTAGGGGGAGGTGAGAGGATTCACCAGAGACAGAGTGGGGAGCAGAGTGGACACATCTCCTGAAATACACTGCTGAGGGTAACAGTGGGAAGACAGGAGAGGTCTGCCACGCCATGTGGGGCAGCTCCCTGGCCGGGGATCGAACTCGTGCTACACTGATAGCTTCATAATGCTATCAGGGAGGCCCAGCAGTTAGTTATTTAGACAACATACAAGGTTTATGTTGAGTGGGCCCAGATATGGGCAGTAACACAACAGCTACCTGTGTCACCATATATGGGCCAGAGCACAATGACCAGGACCGGCCTTGCATGGGGGCACAGCGCCACATCAGCTTTCTGGAATCTGAGCCTAAAGCCTACCTAAGAGACCCTTTCCCTTCAGCACTCCCAGTCGCTGGAACCCCACCCTAGGGAGCTCCCTCTCAGCTGCTGCCCGGGAGCAATAAACTCAGCTTGCTCAGCCTTTCTGCCTCCCTCTTTCTTCCTTGTGGCCGTCACAGAAATCGGGACAAAACAGTTTATTTGAACCAAACAGCATAAGAGTGGGCAAACATATTCATGCTCAGCAAAAGCTAGCCACTTTCTTGAACCTCTGACTCCCTGTCTCCTCTACACTCTCTGGAGAACCCGCACCTCACTTTCCACTATACCTAGAGATGGGCGGGCCTACTCTCTCCTGTCCCTGCCCCATTCAAATAAGGTTCTGAATATTCATGTGCACACTGGATGCTGGATTGTTTCCAGAATGTTTTATGGGTGTATACGGATTCCTAGGAAAACAGGTCTAAAGTAGTCAGAGTGTTCTGGCACTTGCTCCCTCCTGGGGAGAGGAACTCAGTCAGCAATGATGAGGCACATTAGGGTTCTGTTTGACCAACACTCTTCTGGTTGATAGGATATAGGACAACATGTTCAGAGCTCAGTTTCACCTATGGAACTCTCTAAACGTTCTGATAAAAGAAAACTTGGAACAAATATTTGTGTGCCTCTGTTTAAGAAATATAGTTCTCTGAATGTTCCACTTTAATAAAAGGAAACCATTGGGACTAAAGTAGCCTAAAAAGACTAATTTATTGCATATAAAGGGACATACTAGACAGAAATGAGAATCATTCATTCATTCTTTCATCGCTTTGCTTTATCCTTGTTTTTCCTTAGGACTTTTACTGCTTCCTGTACCTTTATCTCAGTCAACTACAAAGAAATAAATTGAGGCCCCCCTGGTGGCCTAGGGCTGAAGTTTCAGAGCTACCTCCTTAAAGGCCCATTGAGACAGACTGAGTTGGACCCCCAGCTGGGGAGCTGACCCACAGGGTGCAGCAGGCCTCTCCTGTCTCACTCGCTGCTCCCCTTTTCTGCCTGTCTGCTCCCCGCTCTGTCTCTGGTGACTCCTCACTCCCCCACCTCTAGCCTGTACCCCAGTTCTTCTATGCAAAATAAAAAAAAATTAAAATCTTACAATAAAGGAATAATTCTTTAAAAAGGAAAAAGAAACGGGGTGGAAAGGGGTGGAATGTCCAGGCAAGAGGCACCTGTCTGGGTGCCCTTGGGCTCCGTGGACATGGGGAAGGGCTAAGCAGTTCACCGCTTTTGCTATACCCAGCCCAGGGCACAGCAGGTCCCCAGCTTGTGGCAGCCCTGGCAAGTCCCCGTTCTGCTGGGGATGAAATCAGAGGGCGGGAAGTACCAGGGTAGGGGGCGATGAAGACCAGCCAAGGAACGCGCTTGCGGCAAGCCAGAGCAGAGCAGGGCGGGGGTGGCTCACCGGGAACAGCATGGCTCTGAGCTCCACGTACTGCACATTGTCCTCATAGAACTCCTCCAGGCTCCGGAAGACGTAGTCTCTGAACACGGGTGCGTAGTGGACGAGCCCAGAGATGGTGAAAAAGATGGCCTCAAACTTCGACCAGATCACATTCTGGTCTGCGTAAGCCACGTCAGGGTTTTCCGTCACCAGAGTAAAGTTTCTCAGCAGGCTGTGCGGGACACAAAGGGACAGGTTGACGAGGCCCACGAGGCCAGGGCCAGCGGGCACCAGCGGGATTCCTGCCTGCTTCTGGTTTCTCCCACTCAGAAGCAAGCCAAGCTTCTGAGGGGAGGCGTGGGGAGCACCCGTGGGCTGTCTGAGGCTTCCAGGGTACGCCTCAGAGGCAGTTCAGGAGGGAGGCCGCCACCGGCCAGTCTCACCCCACCCTCACCCCAGTTTCCTCTGTGAGCTCAGCCAGTCTGACCCCTACACCAACTCAGGGGTTGCTATGCATGGCATTGTGCCCCCAATCCATGCAAGGCTAGTCTTTGTATTTGTTAATTTACTTATGCTTATAGGAACTGGGATACTGGCCAGAGGCGTAGGGGTGAGAGGATTCACCAGAGACAGAGTGGGGAGCAGAACAGTCCGACTGACGAAGTACACTGCTGAGGGGAGCAGCAGGTGGGTCAGAGGGTCAGAGAGGTCTGTTGCGCCCTGTGGGTCAGCTCCCTGGCCAGGTATTGAGCTCAGGACAGAACACAGGCTGTCAGGATAGCTGAGACTCAGCCCCCACCCCACCACGGGGTGGGGAGGGGCGCCTCTGGATTGCTTTTAAGGCCAGATGCTTGTGCATAGGTCTGTACAAGGCAACCCCCACTACCAGGACAGACTGCTGACCAACACTCACCTGTTATCGAATTCAGTGACATTCTGCAGCCCTTTCCGATACTTCTCCAGCAGAATCCACTCCGAACACTCTGCTGGCGCAGGGGTGGGAGGAGTCGGGTGGGCGAATTTGAACTGCAGGGCCCCCCGTGGGGTGAAGCAGAAGTGGCAGTGGGGCCTGTACGTGGCATTTTTCACCAGCCAGTCCATACTCAGGATGCCGAAGTCATGGAGGTGTAAGGCAGCCCCTGGAGAGGCAAGGAGGTGGCAGAGGTGACCCCCAGACTCCAGGGATCTCTGAGGGCAGAGAAGAGTGGCCCAGAAAAGGTGGGATATGCCAGGAAATCTACCTGGCCCAGTTCCTTAGACCTACAGGTCCCTGCACTGTGCTTGCCCACGACAGCTCAAAGCCCTCCCAGGCCTTACCTGCCAGCCCCCCCCCCCCGCCACCAGCCCCCCCCTTCTTTGGTCTGGCTTAAGAATGGGGCTTCCCTGCTGCCTCCCTCACTAGTCAAACCAGGGTAGTCTTATTTAGGAAGGGCAGCGTAGTAGTAGGGTCAGGGAGCTTCAGGCTGGGAGCAGAAGGCTGAGGCTTAAGTTGGGGCTTCATCAGCTTCTAGTCATTGGGAACACAAGCTTTTATTTATTTATTTTAAAGATTTTTTTATTTATGCATACAAGACCTGGGGTACAGGCCAGAGGTGTGGAGTGAGAGGATTCACCAGAGACAGAGAGGGGAGCAGAACAGGCCGACGGATGAAGTACACTGCTGAGGGGAGCAGCAGGCAGGTCAGGAGAGGGCTGCCATGCCCTGTGGGTCAGCTCCGGGGCGGGGGTCAAACTCGTGGTACAGTGGCTGTGAACAGCTTCATAGCACTGAGCTTTAACATGCTGGCCCAGGGCGGGCCCAGGAACACAGGCCTATCAATGAGGCCTTGCACCCCCACTGCACAGAGATGCAATGAGAACACGCCTCACCTCGTATGTGAATAACTGACCTTGACCTCCTCCTCCTGATCACCCCACCCCACCCCAGGCTCTTCAGTCCGAGCTTCCCTCTGGCCTACCTGGGTCTGTGAAGCTTCTGTTCTGCAGGTTTTATGGTTTGAGACCCGCTTGTCCTTCAGCTCTAACAACAGCATGGAACCTGGTGCTTCTCCAAATATAGCAAATACTGTCCCTGTTCCTGCTGCTCCATCTTAGCACCCAACCTTGACCTTGGACATACGTCCAACTGTGTCTTAGCTGTGTGAACTCTGGGGTCACCTCCTAGGCCTCCTGCTTTCTATCAGCTGAGGATCCTATTTTACCAAAAGACTCATAAACTTTTTTTTAATCTCTGTAACATTAAAAAGAAAAGGTATATTTAAACAAATCTTTATAAATGGTAAAACAGGCCCTCCCTGGTGGCTCAAGGGGTTAAAGGGCAGCACTATGAAGCTGTCCACAGCCACCGCAGCACAAGTTTGATCCCCGGCCAGGGAGCCGACCCACACGGCACAGCAGACCTCTCCTGTCTCACCCGCTGCTCCCCTCAGCAGAGTTTTTCAGTCAGTTGGCCTGTTCTGCCCCCGACTCTGTCTCTGGTGAATCCTCTCACTGCCCCTGCACCTCTGGCTTGTACCCCAGTTCTGTATGCATAAATAAATAAATCTTTTTTAAAAAGTGATAAACATTATTTATATGCACAGAATAATAATCATTTTACAACTCAGAAAAACGTGCTTATGGCCCGTGTCACCCAGGTGCTATTTCACGCTGCACCCCCTTGTTGAGTCAGCCCCTCCCCCTGGGGGAGGGGGAGAGAGACCCCCCCCCGCCCCTCCCAGAGCTGTGAAGGGAGTTATAGGCCCCAGTGGGCCTCAGGTGCTCTCTCCTTGGGTGTGCTCTTCCAGCTTTGTCCAGGAGACAGGGCCTGTGTCTCTGAGCCTTCTGGGAAGCGGGGGGCCAACAGCCAGCTCTAAGCAGCGACAGCAAGGTTCAGGGTCCCTGACTGGATTCTCCTGGGCCCGTCAGAACAATAACAGCTCAAGCCTGGCTTCCCCAGATGGCCCCAGGATCCCAACACCAGCCTCCCCCAAACCTCTACCTTTTGGCATCTTCTTTAGGATTTTAAACACCTCACTTTTCTCAATGAGACTCTTGGCCTGGAAAAAGTGCATGCTGGGTGGGAAATTCTGGGTCTCCATGGCCTGCATCAGCTCTGCCTTTTTGAGGGCCATCAGCTTCGTATTGGCCAGCTCTTCATCCTCCTTCAGCACCAGATGCCCCCCAAGCTGCATCATCTTCTCCCTCATCAGCAGCTGGTTCCGCTCCTCATCTATAGACATGTCCAAATCGGACGAGGCCATGGTCACGGCCCAAAGCAGGGCCAGCAGGGCTGGCCACCCAGACTGGACGCCCACCAGCATCGGGGTGCCTGGAGAGGAAAAGGCTCAGATGGAGACTCTGTAGATTAAGGGGGTGGGGGTGAGAAGAAGGGGCTACGGGTTGAAACAACGGACTCTGGTTTTCCTTCTCCCGCCCTGTTTCCGGGTTACCAGGAATCAGTGTAGTGAGGCCTTTTCCTCTCAGACCCCAAAGAAAAGCCCTCCAGGTACAGACAAGAAGGGGTTTGCCAAAGGAGGGATTCCTGTGAGGCCTCTTTACTGGGAGCTTCTGGGTCAGCAAGCCCTGTTCACATTGCCAGTCGGATCTGTCATGTCTCACATTTAAATATAGCCAGAAAGCAAAGGACCTCAAGGGACCGGAAGAAAGTTTCCAGTCTGATAAAGAAGCAAACAAAAAGACGTTTAGAAGGATCAAAGAGAAACAGAGACAATGTGGGCAATAAAAGAAAAATTTTTAAAACAGAATTAATATTCTCAGAAAGCTAACAGAAGATACTGTGTTTATAAAACAGGAATGGTAGTTAGAAAAGACAGAATGAAAAGAGCTGTTAGAAGTTAAAAATATAAAATCTGAAAATTTAAAAAATGTACCAGCAATAGGCCCTTCCCTGGTGGCGCAGCGGGTTAAAGCACAGCACTAAGAAGCTAAAGCCGCTTCCGCAAGTGTTCGATCCCCTGCCCCGGAGGTGACCACATGGCGCGGCAGACCTCTCCTGACCGCCCGCTGCTCCTCTCAGCAGTGTACTTCCTCGATCTGCCTGTTCTGTTCCCGTTCTGTCTCTGGTGAAGCCTCTCGCGCCCCTGAGCCTCTGGCCTGTACCTCAGTTCTGTATGCACAAAAAAAATAAATCTTTAAGAAAAAAAGAAAAATAGTACCAGCAATATTTAAAGGTGGATTAGAGAAAATCTTTTAGAAATTAGGACAAAGAAAAACATGGGATGATGGTGGGCTCAGGAAATTCAAATAACAGATCCAAATAACATCCAAAAAACAGATATTTCAAAAGGAAAAGAAAGAAATGGACAGGAGTTGGGGGAAGATATAAACAGGACAAGAAATTGTTCCAGAGTCAAACACCTGTGTCTGGACTGATAGGATACCAGTTACTCAATACAGCACAGTCACTCAACCACACCAAGATACATCACCTTGCTGTTTCAGGATATGAACATTTTAAAAAATTCTAGAAGCTTCCAGAAAGCAGCTGGGCCAGGTTGATAGTGAGCAGAGATTTAAGGAAGGTGGGAAAGAAACTTGTATTTATTAAGAGTCTTCTAATGTCAGGCATTGTTTAGTCTTTAACTGGGTTATCTATTTGAATTATTTAAAAATTGTTTGTGCATGCTTGCACATGTCATGTGTTACACCAGACAGAATGAAGACGAGGAGACCGACAGTCCCAAGTTAGTGTGTCTTTAACTGGGACACCTTGAGCAGCTCACTTCAGGTTCTGGGTCTCAGCTTCCCAACCTGTAAAAAGCTCGGTGATTCTCAAAGTGGGACACAAATATCATCAGAGACGTGAGAGGTCCCTGTGTTGGTTGAATATGAAATATAGATGTGAAGGAAAATATGAAGTATTTTTATAAAGATTTATTTTTGTTTATTTATACAGAGAGGTGAGAGGATTCACCAGAGACAGTAGGGAGCAGAACAGGCAGATAGACTGAAACACACTGCTGAGGGGAGCAGCGGGGAGACAGGAGAGGTCTGCTGTGCCCTGTGGGTCAGCTCCCTGGCCGGGGATCTAACTCACGCAGCAGTGACTGTGGCGCTTGATAGCACTGAGACTTTAATCCCTACGTCACCAGGGAGGTACTAAATATTAAGTAATTAAGTGATAAGACAATAAAGAGAAGCTTGATAATCACTGAAATGAATGATATCCAAGATGCTTTCCAGGGCTAGAATTCAATTGTTCTCTATGTCTGAGAACAAGAGAGAATTTGAAGAAAGAACTAGGTGACCATTTGGTGTCACACTACAGCAGGGGCTCTACCCTGAAATCTTAGTTGGACTTTTGAAGGCCCCCTTCAGTGTCACTGAACTCTTGAATCTGACCGCAGATGGTAACGTTGCTTTACCTACAACTGATCTCTCCAGGCAGGGCAGGAGAGCAGTGACATCTGTCACCGTTTCCTCCGCTGCACTCTGCATCTTTCACACAACAGCCCCGTCCTTGTTCCTCTCTCCCCAGTGACTCGAACACAGCCTACCAATGTCTGAAATCTCCAGCTCCATCCTCTCCACGGGCTGCAGAGGATGCCTATGGCCCACCACCAGGGGCTTGAGCTGGCCTGCCCTATCAGGACCCTGACACTGGTCAGGGCCAACCCGGTCCAGCATCAGGAGAAACATCCTGCCAACCCTGTCTCGGAGGCACGCTTCATCTTCCCTGTCCCCATGAAAAAAATGTTTCTTTTACTGAAAATAAAAAGGGGGAGGGAGTATGTGAAAACTCTATGAGAATGGGTTTCCAATCCAAGAACCATGAATCTGCAATTCTGAGTAAACTTGGACCCACATCATTTCAAAAGCCTGTCCTGAAGAAAAGCTGCGTTCTTCCTCCCCAACAAAATGGAGGGGTGGGCTTGGGGGTGCCTCCAGGTAAACAGGAAGAATGCCCAATGTGGCAACTACCTGCTGGAACCTCCTGGCCCAGCACTCCACCCAGACTCCCACCCCAGGGGATCCCACTTACCTCAGGCAGCTCCAGAAACTGCAGACCGCTTGCTTAGGCCCCCTACAGCTGTGTCTGAACAACCAGAAAAGCTCCCCATCCCGTTTCACTTCCTGCTGGGGCAGGTTTCACTTCCTCCCAGCCTCGTGTTACACAGGCTCTGAAGAAAGGCAGGGACCTGGGCCGTGGCCCCGGCAGCAGGGAGGCTGGGCTGCTGGGAGGGGTGCGTGCACGTGAGGGTTGGGGGTTACCTACACATTTATGTGGGTTTGTGTGGGCGCAGGTTATGAGTAGGTTCGAGAGTTTACGTTTTGGGAGGGGGATTTATCCACGGTTGTGTGTATTGGGGTCCTGTATGAGTCTGTGTGTGTGTGTATTTATGCTTATTGCGGGCAGGATACCCGTGTGCCTACGTGCACTGTGTCTTTATAGGGTACAGGGCATCACTTTAGATAACAGGTACCACTAAGAGACACCTAAAATCTTAGAAAGTGTCTACCCCCCCAGGCCCTCCCTGGTGGCGCAGAGGGTTAAAGCACAGCACTATGAAGCTGTCCGCAGCTACTGCAGCAGGAGTTTGATCCCGCCCAGCCAGTTTGGTGACCCACACGGCCCAGCAGACCTCTCCTGACCCACCTGCTGCCCACTCAGCAGTGTGTTTCAGTGGATCTGCCTGTTCTGTTCCCCACTCTATCTCTGGTGAATCCTCTGACCCCCGCACCTCTGGCCTGCACCCCGGTTTGTGTATGCATAAATAAATAAATCTTTTAGAAAGAAAGTGTACCCCTCCTCAAAATGGGATTGTGAATGGCAGGCAACTCTGGATATTTGCTCATATGGTTGATATGACAAAACGCATAGATCTGAGGGGGAAGTCAGGGGTGAGTGTAGGACATTGGAGCGTGGACAGGAGCGAGGCATGGCCAGGCTGTGGGAGGCCTGGCAGCAGGACAGAAGGCAATGGCTCCCGGAGGAAGAGTGGAATGGGCCAGATTCTGACGCAGGAACGTACCTGAACTTCCCACCCCACTCAGCCATCACAGCCACGTGGCCTTGACCGTGTGACTTCATCTCTGTGCTTCAGTGGCCTGGTCTGAAGATAAAGACATGAAAACACTTGTTCCATAGGGTCCATTGTGGGAACGAAATGGAGAATGTGTCCAAGCCACTGGTGCAAAGCCCACACTCCGTCAGCATGGCCTCTACGGTGGCAAGAAGGAACTGGCAACACCGGGCCAGCGGAGCTCTCATGAAGGCTGCGCTGTGGCTTCTGTAACATGCACGGGTGACAGGCTGGCCGGGAACTCCCCTTCCCAGTCTCACTCGAACCTTCTACCCTCAAACACACCCACCAGCCCAAACTGCTTCTACTTCTGGAGCTCCCCAGGCTGCAAACTCGGGGACCCTGGTGGTCTTCTCCAAAAATGTAAGTTGGGCAGCCTCCCCCTGAACAAGAAAGCCAAATGTGACCTCAGGGAGGAGTTAGGAATGCCCTCTCAGAGGCTCAAGGGTAGTTTGGTTTTTTTTTTTTAAGATTTATTTATTTGTGCATACAGAACTGGGGTACAGGCCAGAGGTGTAGGGCCGGTGAGAGGATTCACCAGAGACAGAGTGGGGAGCAGAACAGGCAGATCAACGTACACACTGCTGAGGGGAGCAGCGGGTGGGTCAGGAGAGGTCTGCCCCGCCATGTGGTCACCTCCGGGGCAGGCGGGGATCGAACTCATGCGAAAGTGGCTCTAGCTTCTTTGTGCTGTGCTTTAACCCGCTGCGCCACCAGGGAGGGCCTTCAAGGATAGTTTTTTTAAGTCAGAGGAATCAGAAGGAACAAGCAAGTAGTAAAGAAACAAAATCAATAGAGTAGGGTAAGAAGGACAGGTCAGTGATTTTAATGTAAATTAGTTTAGTTTTTTTTTTTTTTTTTTAACTACTAGATCAGAAGTAAAGTTCTCCTTTCCCAAAGCTTTGGTTAAAAGTAGGCGCTGACTTTCACATCTCAAAAGGCTGTCTCAAGGCCTCCCTCCCTGGTGATGCAAGGGGGTGAGTCTCACCACTGTGAGGCAATCTGCAGCCACTGTGGGAGGAGTCCCATCCCTGACCAGGGAGCTGACCCACATGGCGCAGCAGACCTCTGCTGTCCTGCCCGCTGCTCCCCTCAGCAGTGTATCTCGGGAGATCTACCTGTTCTTCTCCCCCGCAGTCTCTGGTGAATCCTCTCACCCTCCCGCACATCTGGCTTGCACTCCATAAAAAAAGAAAAAGGTTGACTCAGCCTCCCTTGCTCCTACCCTGGCCAGGGAGTGCAGTGAAGCCAGCTGTGGGCTGTGGGTCCTGAGGCCGGAGCAGCTGCCTCAGTAGAATCCACTTGGGCCAGGGGAGTGAAGACCAGACCTTGAGGCAGAGATGGAGAGAGGCATGGCTGGGTGCCCACCTTTCGGCACAGGATCAGAAGCAGTGACCACAGAGGTCGACCAGCATGCTCTGCAATGCTGCTGGGGGGCTGTTTGTCCAGAGCCAACCTGATGCCCTTTTGTGGCTGAAGTCACTTCGCCATCAAACTTTGGGGTGCGACTGTAATTATTGTCTAGCAGAAAAAGTGTGACATCTGAGGACAGCAAGCAACATGTGAGATGGTAGGGCCATTCTGGAAGAACATTCTGCCAGGTGCAGACACCATAAAACGTGGAACGAGGCTCTGCTTTTCATGCTTCGTTGGAAAGATGAGTGTCTGGGTTTAGGTTCAGAATCTGAGCGTCTACAGAGCAGAGAGAACCAAAGCATCTTTTAGTGACCGCACAACTAAGCATAGCTGAAGAGGCCAGAAGGGACCGGTGGGCTTTGGCCCCCAAGATGGAGACAGAAGAGCTATCACAATTAAAGGTGGGCTTTGGTTGCACCAGTGTTTGAGAGTTATTTTCATTAAAACATCTTTCCTCTTACTAATACCATGAGTTTATTGTGCTGTGCATAACTTAGAGGACAGTCAATGACGGTTGAAAGTTTCAAGGACTGGATATGCCATTTTTTTAGAAAATGCTCACCATCAGAGTTATAAAAGTGGAAATAATAATAGCAAAAGCTTGAAAATTATATGTATTTATTCTTTTATAATCCTTGCAGCAATCATAAAAGGTAGGGATTATTGCTCCCCCTTACCAGGTACACATATAAAGCACCTGGGAGGATGGTGACCTGCTGGTCACACTGCAGGTAACCAGGAGAGGAAACACTTGCTCCTGCTCGCCTCCACCTGCCACCTGCCTGCGAGCAAGGACAAGATCTTCAAAGTGGCAGGGAGTCCCTGCCTGGCACAGCGCCTGAGAGAGAGGGGCAGGTCCCCTGAGGAGAGCCCACACAGCCAAGAAAATACAGGAATAGACATTCTCAGGCACAAGGCAAGTTTTCTAAATACCAGGAGCTGCATTTTTAATAACCCATGTATTTTGGGCCCTCCCTAGTGGTGCAATGAGTTAAAGTACAGCACTATGAAGCAAGAGGTAGCTGCCTCAGCATGAGTTCAATCCCTGGCCAGGGGGTGACCCACCTGGCAGAGCAGACAGCTCCTGTCCAGCCTGCTGCTCCCCTCAGCAGCGTGTTTCAGTCAATTAACCTGTTCTGCTTCCCACTCTGTCTCTGGTGAATCCTTTAGCCTACACCCCAGTTTTTGTATGCATTAAAAGAAATATCAAGACATGAGCACAGATTTCACAGGCCAGCCCTACCTGCAGCTACAGCACAGGGCAGGGCAGGACACAAGGGTCCCACTGAGAAAACAGGTGCCTGGAAGGGCTCTACTCCGCCTGGGACCTGGCGTCAGGATGAGTTAGTGTGCATGCATGAAGCAAAAGTATTGTTGATGGCCCTCCCTGGTGGCGCAGCGGGTTAAAGCACAGCACTGAGAATCTGAAGCCACTTCCACATGAGTTCGATTCCCGCCTGCCCCGGAGGTGACCACATGGCGCGGCAGACCTCTCCTGACCCGCCCGCTGCTCCCCTCAGCAGTGTACTTCGTCCATCTGCCTGTTCTGCTCCCCACTCTGTCTCTGGTGAAGCCTCTCACCGCCCCTGAGCCTCTGGCCTGTACCCAAGTTCTGTATGCCCAAATAAATAAATCTTAAAAAAAAAAAAAAAAAGTATTGTTGAACTATAAAGTAACTGTACGGTGTGAGTGACATTCCTTGCACAAATTTTTCTCTGGAATATTTTTTTCTTACTTCATAGAATGTGCCGAACATAACTGGTCTGTTACCATCAGGCTTCGGACTGCTGTTGCATTATCACTGCATTTAGTGGGGCTGTGAGGTGTGCGGCCCTGTGTGACCTTCTTCTAAATGGCTGTGTTTTTAAATACGATTTTTCAGCTCCTTCTCATGCAATTAACTTGCTACTTCTGGTGCATCTCATGTTTAGAAATTTTTCCCACTGATGTGTTACTTCTTGTCCTTGGACTGAGGAAACGGAAAACCAAACTTGCAAGGAATGTGAGTTCTAAGTGGTGAGAGCTTCTTCAATTTTGCGATGAGTCAGGGTACGTTCATAAGGACATGACCTGATTTTCAGATACAGATGTCAGAGAAAACACAAAAATTGGCCTTATTTCCACTCCCAAATCCTGCTAAAAACTACAGCAAGAGTTTGTTGTTGCATTCCTTTGTAATAACCCTTTTACCTCTTTTTCTTTCTGATGCAGCTTGGTGTCAATAACTTTTTTTTTCTTAGTTTTTGCTTTTCAGTAAAACTCTTAACATTCCTTGTCTCTTGAATGTTGATTTTGCTGGGTAAAAGATTCTAGGCTGGGAATATTTTTCTTCAACTTCTGTCTGCCATTCTCTCTGTTTCTACTGGACAGCCTGCTCACGTCCGACTTTCCCTTTTCCTCTTTATGTTTTTATATTCTGTCCTTGTCACTGCTTTTAACAGTTTTATGTTAAAGTTTCTTGATGTGTCTGTCTGATAGTATCTTATTTGGAGCTCTCTGGGCCTCTTGGATCTTGATGTCTGGTTAGTTTCCCAGATTGAGATGGCGCTCAACCAATATTTCTTTAAATAAGTTTTCTCTACTTTTCTCTTTCACTTCTCCTTCTGCACTATTTTCATTTTACAATTCTTTAGTCTCTATTTGTGTGTTCTCTAATGCTGGACTTTCACTAATCATCTCCAATACTTGTGTTGGTCCGCTATTGAATCCCTCTGCTGTGTTTTTAACTCAGTTATAGCGTATCGGAGGTGCATGAGTTCTGATTGTAAGTGCTTCATATTTCTAAGTCTCTACTCTGTTTCTATCACCTATGGCTTTTTTGATACCCTTTCTGGCCAGTTCCTGGGTCTAAGCGTCTCATATAGTCTTGTGTCTGTCAGCTTCCCCCTCTGGGTTATGTTTGAGGATGGGATTCAGTGCTGGCAGAGAGTAGTGGGAAGTGGGGCGCAAACTGGGAGTTTCTTTCCCCACACAGAGCCTTATCCTGAGGGGTTCACGCCTGCTATTAACAGGCGCTAAATGGAACAAGTGTTCCTGAAAGGCTCCGTGTGACCTTAGTTTTAGCCAAGGTGTGTGGGGGGGGGGGGCGCGGGGATGCTGTTTTGAATTTCCCAGTCTCTGGTTGCAAGTGGTATCCTGTTCTATGAGGAAACACAGGTGATCCAACCTGGCCATCCTGGCAGGTTTGAACTCCAGCTGTTCTATATTGAGAGCTTCAGGCTCAAGTCAGTAATCAAGGTTCTGCACCCCTGATCCTACAGTTTAATAGTGAACCCTGGATGCTGCACAGTGGCACCCCCAAATCCCCAATGTGGGCATTTGCCCCAGAATCCACATGTGTAGGGGGGTTCTCCATGCAGCAGCCACACCTGCCACTCGTGAGTAATGAAGGTTGTCCCTACGCCCTTCTGCTGGACTGTTGCTACCAATGCGTAGTAGAGTTGTCCATTGATGTCTCAGGGGTGACTGACTTTGTTCCCCTACAATTTAGTTGTGAATATATGGAGGAGGCAAGATTGGAATCTTCACACTGCTGTCACCTTGCTGGACACAGAGTTGCTTTTCAAGGCATATATATATATATGCCTTGAAAAAAACGGGAAAGAAGAAAATATTTCTGAAAGCTGGAAGCTAGCTGAATATGTGCTAAAAGTCTCAAAAAAGTGAGAGAAACCAGAAACAACCTTGGAAAACTATGAAAGTAGGGTGAAGGAGTGTTCACAGCAGGAGGAATCATTGGAAAATTCAGAAATAAATGCAAGCAAGCTAGATCGTTAAATACAGAAACACACACAAACCTGGAGCCATTAGCAGAACACTACAGCTTTATTTGCAAGGAAAGGGAAGAGTTTTCAATTAGTTAAGGTTGGAGGTACCATACTGAAAATGAAGATCTTATTGAAATTTTACAACCTGTCATCCAGACAGCAGCAACCACTTTTCACTCACTGTGAAGAAAAGGAAAAAATCTTGGCCCTCCCTGGTGGTGAAAGGGGTTAAGTCTCAGCACTCTGAACCTTTCGGCAGCCGTAACAGCACGAGTTCGATCCCCGGCCAGGGAGTGACCCACATGGCGCAGCAGACCTCTCCTGTCTCTCCCACTGCTTCCCTCAGCAGTGTATCTTAATCGATCTGCCTGTTCTCCCTACTCTGTCTCTGGTGAATCCTCTCGCCGCCCCCACCTCCAGCCCCCACTCCCCCACCTCTGGCCTACTATCCCAACTCTTATATGCAAAAATAAATAAATCTTTAAAAAAATTGTCATAAAAAAATGTGTGTGTAGAGGTCAGGGTAGGGCGCAGAAGGAGCTAAATCTTCATCTTCCTTAGTGAGAAGTTAGCAATTAATATTTAAAACAAAAAAATATGTTTGGTCAGCAGGCAACACACAAAACCACACTAAGAGTGACGGAGCAGAAGTGGATGTAGGACAGAGAAGCAGGGGGACACAGAAGTCTGGGTGGTGCCCAGGGAGCCAGGGGACGAGCTCCATGGAGCAGGGCTCTGGGGTAGAGGGTAAAGGGGCAAAAAACTTTAAAAAGAGAGAGAGAGCGAGCACAATGCCTCAAAGAAATGTCTTGTATGTGGGCCCTCCCTGGCGGTGCAATGAGTTAAAGCACAGCACCACAAAGCTGGCTGCAGCCACTTTAGCACAAGTTCAATCCTGGCCCCGGAGCTGACCCACATGGCGCGGCAGACCTCTCCTGACCCGCCCGCTGCTCCCCACAGTGGTGTGTTTCTGTCAATCTGCCTGTCCTGCTCCCCACCTGTCTCTGGTGATCCTCTCACCCCCGGCCCTTCTGACCTATACCCCAGTTCTTGTTTGTATATATAAATACATTTTTTTTTTTTAATTCTAAACTTCCTCATTATTTCTAATTGGTTCTTTTCTTATTGTGCATCGTAAAAGCTTAGGCAGAAGTATTTTAAACCGTTGTTTTTTCTAAGTTTCTTTTTTCTCTTCAATTTTTGAACATGTAGGACTTTCACCAGGGTCTTAAAAAAATGCTGTAATGGGAGAGGAAGGAGGGACCGGGCAGGCGGGAGGTAACGGAGAGAGGGCAAGGAAGGGAAAGGAAAACAGAGCAAACTGGAGGAATAGCGAATAAACAGTGGCTGGGGGTACGAGGGACAGGCCAAAGGACTGAGCCCCAACACTGGGAAAGCTGGGTGTCTGGAGGGGCAGAGGGTTGGAGTGGCCACAGCTGTGAGAACACGGCCCTGCTCCAGTGGCCTCTTCCTGGGTTTCAGGCTGCCGAGTCGCCAGTGAAGTGGACTTGGAGTGGAATGAAACAAACGGTGTCCTACAAACACCCAAACCCCCAGCAGCGCTCAGCCGACCGAGGAGTGGAGAATTCCTGCGGAGAAATCCCCCACGGTTCTGAAAAGCTAACTCTGAAAAATAAGAGGGAGGCCACACCTCATCCGTCCAAAATATTTGCTCAGTGTCCAGCTCCCCCTTGGATTGCATCACTTGCTAAATATTTGCTCAGAAATGGTTAACCTTTCTGCAGATTTCCTGCGGGACACTCCGGTGCTTGCCCTGCATTGTGCTGTGCGGCCTGAGTGGCTGGTGGGAGGTGAGCCCCCTTTGCCCGGAGCAGGAGGACAGTGGAGATCAGGACCCTGTTTTCAAATGGGCAGATAGAGTCCAGGGTCTGTGCCCCCAGCCAGCTCTCTTCTACTACTTCCATCTGATCTTTTTAAAAAAAATGTTTGCCAGCTTTCTAGAGCTGAAGCTTGATAAGCAGCACCGTGATGTTGAAGGCTATGGGATGATTTGATGCAGAGATATGTGGTGAAGTGATTATTTAAGCACTGCCACCTCCATAGCTTGTGTGCTGAGAACACCTGAGTTACGCTCTTGGCAGCTTTCAGGCGAAGAGCACCGCAATATTGTCAGCTATAGTCACAAGGCTCTACGCTCATCCCAGGGCCTAGTCATCTTCCGCCAAATCATCTCACGACCTGCTGAGCTCCCAGTACCTTGTACAGTGCTGCACATAATAGGTGCTCAATAAATATTTGTTTTCCTGATCCTTTTTGCTGGGATGCCAACTCTCAAAGGCCCCCCCCCCCGCCCCCCCAGAGAGTAGCCCATAAGCCATTAAGCTCGTGTCTCTCTGGGTTTTGTGACTGTATCTGCACAAACTGTTCTCAAACCCAGCTGCCCTCCCCACAAAACCGGCCCCTGGGTCCCCTCCACACGGCCCCCAGCCGCCCCGTCTTCCCGTCCTGCTATCACGACCTCACTACCAGGCCCGGGCATCTCTCCACTGCTCTACTTCAGAGCTTCCACTTTGTCCTGTTTTGATTTATTTTTTCAGATCTAAAAGCACTGACTCCAGCATCTCCCCTGTCCTTTCCTGATGAAACGTTTCAGAATCTACCCAGAACACCACGTTGTTTTTTCAGTTTTGGCCCGTGGGGTGGCGTCCGACCTGGCGTCCACCCCTCTGTCCACTTCGCGCCCACAGCGCCCTCAGTCCACCCTCTTTGAGTATGGCGGATGGATTGAACCCTTGTACTTCTACCAGCCAGCGGTGTCTTTCCTCTTCACCTCTGTCTCCAGGCCAACCCCCTCAGGCCCCCAGCCGAATGTTTCTCCTCAGGGAAGCTTTCAATGAACGCCTTTCTGTGTAAATTTAGCGGCTCTGTTAAGCTCTTCATAATCTCCTTTTCTATCACAACATGTATCACAATTTGTCCTTTGGTATTTATGTATTTCCAGGACGGTGTTTCCCTGCTAGCTCCGTGTTGATCGACAGCTGCTCACGTTAAGTGTTTTCTGAACAGTAATTCACCCCCTGTCCCCTCCGAGTCCTCAGCGCGGGCTCAGTGTAGACGGGCTCAGTGTAGACGCTCAAAAGACCAGGTGCGCAAGTGAATGAATGGAAGTGTGAAGGATAGAAAATGCCGCGTACTTGGTACAGACAGGAGACGCCTGGGTCTTCTCAACCTGGTGTAATGGAGAAGAGCAAGTGAGGCCAGAGCGTCCAGCCAGGCTCGAGTTTGGGCTTCTGTGTCCCCTGGAATCGTGCAGCGTTCAACTGGCCAATCGTCCACGGCTGCCAGCGAAGCAATGATCAGTGCTGGTGGCATTTCCATAGGTCTGGGCTGGATTTCTTGTTGGCTGCATTTAGTTGTATCTGTCTTCAGTGCTATAACTGTCACCAAATGATCCCTAGAGATCAAGGCTTTCCTCAGCTTTACACCATTTTGTTTGTTTGTTTGCAGATTCCAAAAATGAGCATATTTTTTTACTCCAGATTCATTGCAAGCATCAACCTCTGCCTTCGCATTCTCCATAATTGCCTTTGTTCTGATCTCTTTTTCCCCTATTTTATTTTTTGTGGAGTGTGTGTGCATGGAGTCTTCCTCTTATTCCACCTATCACTCCTGTGAGCTTGATTTTAGCCCTCCTCCTGACTAGCTCAGGTGTTCAACGATACTAACACCCACGTCTTGCCACAGTCAGCGTGAGTTCTGACTCCGAGAACAAGAAGACGGCTCTCCTGTGCACATCTTGGCCAGCATTTTCTCCACACACATGAGCCCTTAGCCTGCCCGGGGTGAAGGACTTATTACCCTCTGTTGGCCCGACAAACAGCAAGACTGTGGCACTTCCTGAGCTAGGGCTGCTGTTGCTCTCCAGCAGCTGGGGAGGAAAAGGGTCAACTGTCTCTGAAACTAAACATCCACCTAGCTGGGGAGTGTAAACGCCAAGGAATTAATTTCATCTGTCTAGCCTGGAAAGCACAAGTTCTTCTAAGAGTGCCTCCTCTCCAGAGAAGAGACTTCAGTGAAGCAAATCAGATCATTGCTTCTAGAAAACACTCCCAAAGTCCCCCACTCACCTGCACCCCCAGTTAGTCGGCTCTCGCAGATGCACAGACAACCCCGCTTAGTCTGTTGGCCTCGGCCAGGTCAGGATTAGCTGAGCCTGGGGCAACAATTGCTCCTGCTGACCCCTCCAGGCTTAGCTTGGGCTCTTTTACTGACCCCTTTCCCGGGAAAAGGCCAGGTCAAGTGCTGGCCTCTTGCTCAGCCACTGACTTTAACCCATAGCACTCCGTATTGGATGCTCCCAGGGCGTGTGCTGTGTGGGCCACCACACTGAGGAGCAAACAGGAGTCCCGGAGCAGGTAACCCATGCTGGGTGCTGCTCAAGAGCGGGATCCTGGCCGTGGGGGTTTCAATCTTATCCACAAGGCTTTTGATCAGCTTTTGGGGTCCTTTGTTATACATCAGTCAAGGGCCCCCTGGGCGTTTATGTTTGCACACAGAACTGGGGTACAGGCCATGAAGGGAGTGAAAAAAGTTTCTTGGTTCTCCTGGCCTCTTTCAGGCTCCCTCAGTGAAGGGGACACTGGGAGCTGGGGACTCAGAACTGTCCATGGGCAGGCTTTTTGTCCCTGAAGTGCATTTTCTTATCCCTGGCTACACCTCCCTGCCTCCTGTCCAGTCTCGAGAGTTCGGTCCTGAGCCTCCCAACCTGTAACTGTTCAGGAGGACCAGGGAGTCTGAGCAAGGGGAGACAGGGGGCAGGCAGGCAGATGGGGCACTAGAGAAAGGCTTCTGAGACAGAAGGGGGAGCCTCCATTGTCTCTGTGAAGGGCCTTTACTGTCCCTGTAACCCAGTGGTCCCAGGAAAAGGGGAAGTTCCAGGTTCCCTGCCCCACCCAGAAGGACAGTGTTGCTGAGCAGAGAAGAGAGAAGAGAAGGAATCAGAAGAGGAAGGAAGCAGGATGGAGAGCCAGGAGACCTGAGGAAGCCACATGGAGCAGCAAGCCTGTGATGAAGAAATCGTGCTTGTTTCCTGACCCTGGACTGGTTGAAAGCGATGTGGGTGAGAGACCCGTGGTGAGGTTGGCTATGGCAGTGTTTATATTGATTTTGATTTTGCTCTTTTCCTCCCAGACTTGTCTGGCCATTTCTGACCCTTTTCTGTGGGTCCCGGCCAGAAGGTGCTTTAGTCTCATGGCAGCTTTCAGGCCTTGCTTTGGGCCAACCCCTTTTGGGTTGACTTTTGCCCACGAGGGGATGGGTCACTTCAGGTGCTTGATTTAGAAGTTATATTCTTTGTCTTCTGTATTGTATACTCACTGTATTAAAGTTCCTTTACATTAAAGTCTTAATATGTTTTGTCTTGATGCGGTGGATGGCAGAACCTATTTAGAGCAAGAAGATTATGGGTTCAGGGTGCCCCTCTCCCTGCCCTGTAATATCCCCACTAAGTAGGTTGTGCAAACTGAGGCCTCCAGGGCCCAATACCCAGCCAGTTCTGCAGCTACCAAGAGGTGGGACAGGGTGGAAACAGCAACGAGAAGTGACTCCGGTTGAGCCTTACAGACGCCGCTCTCTAAGTGGGCAGCTCACGCTGCCTGCAGGGGGCGGCCAGCCCTTTCTCCCTGCCCACAGGTGAGGAAGCTGAGGCCCTAAGTCAATAAACTCCAGCCAGTGCACACTGTATGTGTCCAGGCTGGGACACACTGACCTGTTGCAGGGCAGCCCACTGTGAACTGGGTGGCCTGACTGCAGGTCCTCTCTGTGTGCCTGAGATTAACTGCAGGTGAGGCCCTCCCTGGTGGCGCAGCAGGTTAGAGCACAGCACCAAGAAGCTAAAGCCACTTCCACATGAGTTCGATCCCCACCTCGGAGGTGACCATATGGCCCAGCAGACCTCTCCTGACCCGCCCGCTGCTCCCCTCAGCAGTGTACTTCGTTGATCTGCCTGTTCTGCTCCCCACTCTGACTCTGGTGAATCCTCTCACCAACCCTGCACCTCTGGCCTGTACCCCAGTTCTGTATGCATAAATAAATAAATCTTAAAAAAGAAAGATTCAACTGCAGATGCACATAAAGTCTAGTCATGGGTCTGCTTACAAGGGAAAAGGGAAATGAATAATTCAGGGGGAGAGAGAGAGAGAGGTAAGTTGGTTAATGCGTCCTACCAGTTCCGCTGACCTGGGACCCCAATAGCACGCTGAAAGCCGGTGAAGAGCCAAGAGACCAGCCACAAGCCAGGAGGCCGAGAGCCCCGGAGCCCACAAGTCCGCTTTTATATCCAAAGCTGGCTGCTTGGCTCCTCCCTCAGGTCCTAGCGTGCTTCTCTCTGGTGTGGCTGGGGTTGGTCCTATCCTCAGCGGGTGGGGTGGAGTCCACAAAACCTTATCTGTAGAGTTCCTTCAGGCCATCCTTTCCCCCTTACAAACCTGCCCTTTGTAAAGCCTCCTAGGGGAGAGAAAAAAGGTGTGTGCAAAAGAAATCAGCTCCCAAAGGATTATTGCTAAGCAGGAGAAGTTCTGGAGCAGGAGCTCAGCCTCCCTCACTGAGGGCAGCGGAGAGGCCACAGGGTGTGTGTGTGTGTGTGTGTGTGTGTGTGTGTGTGTGTGAGAGAGAGAGAGAGAGAGAGAGAGAGAGAGAGAGGGAGGGAGGGAGGGAGGGAGGGAGGGATCCACCCTCCCTCCAGAGTGCTCCCATTCTTGTCCTCCAAAGAAAACAAGCCGACCACCCTCTCGCCCCCACCATGCACACACATGCACACACGTGCTGCTATCTCACTGCCTCCCCCGTGAGTCTCATCGCCACTACCAGTCCTCAGGCCACTTGTTTGCCAAAGGACGCTTTGGTCAGCTCTTCACGCAGCAAACCCCTCTGAATGTGGCTGCTGTGCTCAGGTCCTCCGTCTGCGCACAAGTCACTTGGGCAACTTCTACAAGCCGCTGAAATCTAAGTCTCACTGCAGATCAATAGACCAGAGTCCCTGTGCCCCTGGGACTCAAGGGAGGCCCGGCGAGGCCCCTCCATGGTCGGCCACACTGGGCCTGCTGCCTCCCCTCCCCGGTGGTGGCTGACCTGGATGGAGGTCAGCCAGGCAAGCCCAAGGGAGACCAAGTGTTAATGTTTATTGTTTTAAAAGATTTTATTATGAGGCCCTCCCTGGTGGCGCAAGGGGTTGGGACGCAGCACTGCCAGCTGGCTGCAGCCGCTTCCGTGCCAGTCAGCTCCCCAGCCCCAGAGGTGACCCACATGGCCCAGCAGACCTCTCCTGACCCGCCTGCTGTTCCCCTCTGCAGTTATTTCAGTAGATCAGCCTGTTCTGCTCCCTGCTCTGTCTCTGGTGAAGCGTCTTACCATCCCTGCACCCCTGGCTTGTACCCCAGTTCTGTCTGTATGAATAAGTAAATCTTTAAAAAAAAAAAAAGATTTAATTATACATAGAAGAATTGGGGTGTAGGCCAGAGATGTGAGGAAGATTCTCCAGAGACAGAGTGGGGAGCAGAACAGACTGATCTACTGAAATACACTGCTGAGGGAGCAGCAGGCGAGAGGTCTGCTGTGCCATGTGAGCCAGCTCCCTGGCTGGGGATAGCTTGGTGACGCTGTCTTTAACCCCTGTGCCACCAGGGAGGGCACCATTTAATATCTTCTAGCATCACCTTATAGAGAGAAACTGAGGTGCACAGGAGGAAAACGATCCTTGGTTAGTTCCACTGAGACTGAGCCACCCCAGAGACCAGTTTAAGAGACGGAGATGGGCCTCTCTGTCTGTAAAGCAATCCCCAAGGGGTTTAGGGTGCCCCTCCACAAGGATAACTTCTTTTTTTGTTTTTTTGTATTGCAAGATTTATTATTAAACCCATTCTATTTTTAAAAATAATACAATAATTTATTTTTACATCATTTTGTGACTTTTTCCATATCAGTTGCAATCCCCTTGGGTTTCCCATCACCAAATCACCCTGTGCCATCACCACAGTCCAGTGCATTTCCCTCCCCACCCATTCCCCATTCCACCCCCCGTAAAATGTCTCTGGTATATAGCTGTTCATTATTCTTATTATTTTCTCACCTGGTCTGTTATATTCCTGCTATGAGTGAAACCATCCGGTATTTTTCCTTTTCTTTCCGGCTTATATCACTAAGCATGATCCCTTCCAGCTCCATCCATGTTTATATTTTTTGGTTGCTGAGTAATATTCCATTGTGTATATGGACCAATCTTTTTAATCCAGTCATCTACTTTTGGGCATTTGGGCTGTTTCCATGTCTTTCCCATTGTAAATAAAGCAGCAATAAACATAAGGGTGCAGGTGTCTTTTTGAATCAGTGTTTTGGGTAGATACCTAGGACTGGGATTGCTGGGTCGTAGGGAAGCTCCATATTTAGCAGTTTGAGGAACCTCTACATAGAGGATAACTTGTTTTTTAAAACCAACCCAAAGACTCCCTAACATCTCCCCAATTTCTCAATTAGATGGAAGAAGATGAGGTTGGGATCTGTCCCTGGGGGCTCAGGTCAGGACTTAGGATTGTGCCTACTTAGTATAGGGCCTCTCACCACCCCAAATGCCCCAGGCTGGCTCTTCAGGTATGCCAGCACAGCCTCCTAGGCAAACTTTCTTTACCTTCAGCACAAAAGACCAGATTTGTGGCCGACTCCACCTCTAAACTAGGATCCTGGTGGGGTTTGAGTTTAAATGTAAATGCAGGGGTCTTAAATATGTTTAAGGTTGTAAGACAAACAGGTTGCCCCAGGACCAAAAGGATTACTTTTTATATGCAATTGAAAATAATGAATCTTTAAATGCAGTAATTGTCGGGGTGGGGGGAGGGAAGCGGCTGATCAAGCTGGAAGGAAGGAGGCCCTCTGGGTGAGCGCCATGCATGATAAAACACACCAGGGGAACACCACCCAGGGGGAGTGGATCAAAAGTTGTAGGGCCAGTCAACTTGTAGGAGGAAGCTGGGTCCTGGGCTTAGGAATTAAGGGTCACAGGGAACACCACCACCACCAGGAGAGCACCAGGCCGTCTGGTGACACTGGGGCAGGAGCATGCAGATCAGACGCCGAAGGCAGAAACCCAATGCGCTGGGTAGTGCTCTGACTTGGGGTCCCCGGCTTGCTCTCTGCCTGCGCCCTCATCCCCCCATCAGCACTCCTTCCCAGAGGGGCTCACTGTGGAGCTCCTGATGGCAGGGACCCTGGGACTTGACCTGATACCCAGCGCCTGGGTCTTATTCCTGCCCACTGCCGAAGGAGGGCTCCATTCTTGCCTCTGTTTTCCTTGTACTCATTCATTCCTTCTCTGAGATTTACTGAGAAAGCTACGTGCCAGACAGTGTCAAGGTGAAGCATGGTGAGCCGAGATAAGCAGCTCAGGGAGCTTAGTCACAACCTTTTATGCAACTTAGTCCCTGATAGGAATCTTGTCCCCTGTTACACAGAGTCCACCTGAGGCAGGACGGGCCTAGTGGCGTTCCATGACCACTGACCCTCAGCTCACCGGTGCTGTGCAGCCTCGTCATATCTGACCATGTACACCAGCCAGTGCAGACCCACACGGAGCCCGGCAGATGCTGAAAGTGTAGCTAAGCCCCTGACTTCCCTCTAAGGGGGCTCAGCCTTGGGATACGAATCCGCTGAGTCAGCACCGCGCTACCAGCTGGTTAGCTCTGGTATCTGTGTTTTCTTTGTGCCATGTAATGATGGGAGCGGTCCTGTTCTCATGAAGTTTGCATTCTACAGCGAGAAACCATGTACATAAGTGATAGTTGAACTATATTAAAAATATAATTTTGGGGGCCCTGCCTGGTGGCGCAAGGGGCTAAAGCACAGCACTGTGATCCCCCGGCCAGGAGCTGACCCATGTCCACAGCAGACCTCTCCTGTCTCACCTACTGCTCCCCTCAGCAGCGTATTTTGGTCAGTCTGCCTGTTCTGCTCCCCACTCTGTCTCAGGTGAATCCTCTCACCCCCACACACCTCTGGCCTGCACTGTAGGCATAATTAAATACATCTTAAAAAAACAAAATAGGCCCTTCCTGGTGGTGCAGCAGGTTAAAGCACAGCACTGAGAAGCTAAAACCACTTCTGCAAGAGTTCGATCCCCGCCTGCCCCAGAGGAGACCACATGGCGTGGCAGACTTCTCCTGACCCGTCCGTCCGCTGCTCCCCTCAGCAGTGTACTTCCTCAATCTGCCTGTTCTGCTCCCCACTCTGTCTCTGGTGAAGCCTCTCGCCGCCCCTGCACCTCTGGCCTGTACCCCAGTTCTGTATGCATAAATAAATATATCTTTTTTAAAAAATAAATAAAATAAAATAAATACATCTTTAAAAAATAAACTTAGGAAACAGAGGGGTCAGAACAGCATAAAGGGAGACCCAGCCCAACACAGGAGGATACAGGATATATCCGAGAAAATGCATTTCAAGTGAGATCTGAAGAATGGATAGATGTTAACCAGAAAGTGTTGAGTGTGACCAGATATGACGATAACACAATGACCGGAACTGGGCCTTGCATGGGGGCACAGCGCCACGTCAGCTTTCTGGAATCTGAACCTAAAGCCTACCTAAGAGACCCTTTCCCCTACAGCACTCCCAGTCTCTGCGAACCCCACCCTAGGGAGCTCCCTCTCAGCTGCTGCCCGGGAGCAATAAACTCAGCTTGTCCAGCCTTTCTGCCTCCCTCTTTCTTCTTTGCGGCCGTCACAGAAATCGGGACAAAACAGAAAGAGAGAAACATTCTAGACCAAGAGAAAAACACCCAAACTTGCAAAAGCTTAAAGAAGTGAAAAAAGCATGGAGGGGAGGAGGCAGCAAAGGAAAGTGAGTAAAGAATGTGGTGTTGAGAGGTGACAGTACTGTGGAAACGTCTAGAAGCCTTGCCTCTCCAGGTACACTGTGGGAATACCAGAAAACCTGTTTCCATAGATTTTAAGCCAATCTGCAGCCTTCTCTCTACTTGTCCTTTTCTGATCTTCCCAGGGCACCAGACCCCATCTCTGGTTTCTCAGCCACTGCCCCCCACCCCCTTCACCTTCCTCCTCTGGCACGGATGCCGCTGATAATGCCTGTGGGTCACTTCCACCTGGGAGACACCTGCAGTGCTGACAGTTTCAGGGGAGGTGGGGAAGAGTCACCAGACATTCTAAAGAAACCAGCAGGGCAGGCCACCTGGGGCACTGTTTGGGCGACTCTCATCATTTCTGTCTCATAATGAAGCTGAAAGTTGAGGCCCCAGAAAGGGCAGAGACTTCTGCTTGGGAACATGGGGGGTGGAGGGGAAGGGGCAAACTGGTTTAAGGTGTGTGCGCCTTGAGTGCCCAAAGCAGGCTGTAAGCTGGGTTTACAATTTAGGTCAAGGATCAGCCTATGTCTTCTCTAGACAGCTGAAGAAATTCAGAGAATACAGGATAGGAGGGGCTGCCCAGCCTCCCAGGAACCAACAAAAGTGTCAAAGGAGGAGACCTCCTTGGGGAAGGATATAAACAGCAAATCCGAGGTCAGAAAGAAATAATAATTGAGGACCTGGGGCCCTCCCTGGTGGTGCCATGGGTTAGGGTGCAGCATCGCAAGATGGCCGCAGCCGCTTAAGTGCGAGTTTGAGCCCTGCCCTGGAGCTGACCCACATGGCGTGGGGGACCTCTCCTGCCCCGCCCACTGCTCCCCTCGGCAGTGGATTCAGCAGCTCTGCCTGTTCTGCTCCTCACTCTATCTCTGTCCTCTCATTGCCCCTGCACCTCTGGCCTGTACCCCGGTTCTGTATACATAAATAAATAAATTAAAAAAAAACAATTGAGGACCTGATGTGGAAATCCCTCCTAATCAGAGTATCAGGACAGGGCAGAGGTGTGACTGGGTGACAGTTCACCATTTCTGGGGGGGGGGTTTGGGGGTGCCATTGACATCAACTTGAGGTTAAATGGCACCCCCTAGAGGTGTGCAGTTTGGCAGCAGAGTGGAAGGACAGGGTGCTTCAAGGACAGAGGGAAAGAGACACCCAGGCCCAGCAGTGACTCAGGTTTGCAAGGTCAAGTAAAAGCCTCCACTTCCTGGGCTCCCAGGAAGCTGCCAGCACATGAGCTGCCTGGAGGAGACGTCCCCAACCTGGAGGAGACTGTCCCCATACCAGCTGGTGGCAAAGCTTAGCAACATCTGAACTGAACATAAATCGCTGATTCCACAGAGAAGTGATGTTTGTGTGGATTTGGTGGCCAGCGGTGAGGCAGAAAGTTGAAAGGCTCATCCATGAGAGGACAGTTAAGCAGATTAGCGTATCCACGGATGGGGTGCTGTTTTCCAAAAATAGATGAAGAATGTCTTTTATACCCCACACACACTGGCGCAGTGAGTTGAAGCGCAGCACTAGGAGGCTGTCCGCAGCCACTGGAGCACCCCCCTGCTAGGGGGGTGACCCACATGGCCCGGCAGACCTCTCCTGTCCTGCCCACTCCTCCTCTCAGCAGTGTACCTCAGTACACCTGCCTGCTCTGCTCCCCATTCTGACTCTGGTGAATCCTCTCACCGCCCCCCAATCTGGCCTGCACCCCTATTCTTCTATAAAGAATAGAAGGCGTTGCAGAGGTGGGGCCCTGGCTCTGTCCCGGCAGACCTTGGAGTGTCCCCGTGTCTCAAGGCTCTCGGGGACTCTGCAGTGTGGGAAATGGGAAAGCATGTGCCTGGCTAGGATTAGGTGGGCTGGGCGGCTGCTGGGGTGAGCACCCCAGACACAGGCCCTCACACTGGGGCCCACAGGCGAGTGGGAGTGCGGGCCCTACCACCCTCTGGGTGCTGGGTGCTGGCTGTCAGTGGACGGTCTCTAGAAAACCATCCCTGCTTACAAATCAGGCAGGAAGTGCCTGCAATTATTAGCTGCAAAATTGTTGTTGTTTTTTTTAAAAGGGGGTTTATTTGGAAAAGGAGAGGCCTTCCCAGACCCGGCAGACCAAGAGCTGTATTTAGAAAGGGGCTGGTTTACTGAGAGACGCCGGCCAGACCCCAGCGGGCAGACTCAGGACAAGATCTGCTGTAAATGCTTCTTTAAACCTGAAAGGAGTTTGCATGCTCCGTTCATATGCTATGTGCTGGGCAGCGTAGGACACACAGGTGACCTTGGGGGGTCGAGGCTCAGGTGAGAGATAGGAGAGAAGCAAAGAACAGATTCTGACAGACCAGAAAGACCTCTGGCGGTTAAATTGCTGGAGGCAGTTGGCTACCTCCCTGCGAGACCCAGGCCTCTCTGGGAATCTCTTAAAACAAACAGGCAATTGTCCAAGGGCTGCCCAGGCCCATCCCATGAGTTGCCTTTTGGTCCTCTGCCCACTTACGCCTGGTCTGTCTTTCCCCAAGAATTGCTCAGACTCTCGTCCCCATATGCCCACCCCCAGAAGCAGCTTCTAGGTTAACACCTAGGACCTTGGCCTCTGTCCACCTCCCTCCTGCTCTGACCTACCCAATACAAACAGCCAGAACGGCCTGTGTGTGCATCTCCCCGTGCAAAGAGAACCAGCCCCTGGAGAACATTCTTAGGAGTCACCTCAAGCGCACACTTCACCAACGTGGGGGTAGAGTGTGAGTGTGGGAAAGGACTCGGAGGCGCTGGAGGGGGGGAAGGTTCTGGACGAAGACAGAGACGACTGTGTTTGCTTGCGGAGAGCACCAGACGGAGCACACCCAAGACGGGGCTGGACCGGTGCCCTGCGGGGCCTCCCACACGTGTGGACGCGTGACCCTGGGGGATTTCCAGAAAGCTCGGGCCTTTACTCTGGATAAAAGACACTTCCCTTCTCAGGGGGTCGCAACTTCTCTATCTGTATGACTCTGCTCGCAGACACAACAAATGCCACAGACGATGTGGTTAAACAACGGACACTTCGTTTCTCGGGGTTCTGGAAGCCAAGATTATGTTGGGCCAAAATATCAAGCCGTGGTTTCTTCCCAAGCCTGTATCGGGGTTGGCCACGGCCACCTTCTCGTGTCTCTATCCAGCCTGTACAGCCCTGGTGTCTGGACCCAAATTCTCTCCTCTTGGGGAGACACCAGTAGGGTTGCCAGCAGCGAATTCAGCTGCTCTTTAAGTCCCCATATCTGAGCACAGTCACATTCTGAGGTCCTGGGGGTAGGGTCTCACTACATGCACGGGGCACGGGCCAGGGGCCATCAGCCCCTAACATTACCTGGGGACGGACCCTTGACTCTCGGTGCATCTCACGGAGATTGAAGCAACCCCCAGCCCCCCAGCTCACCGACCCCGCCCCTACACATTTCCAGAAGCTCTGTCTTGTCTTTTGTTACTAGGAGAAAAAGAATCCTTCTTTCACGTAGAAGCCAGCCACGTATTGAGTGGCTCATTATTGAGCATTGAGCCCTGGGGACATGAAGCCAGAAAGGGGGGGGGCTCTGGTCAGGAGCAGTTATTGAGAGGCGGGGAGCCTGAGAAGTGTCTGTGACCCGGGCTCCAGACAGTCCTGAAGAAGCTTGCAATTCTTGTTGGGGAGGCAAGACAGACTCCTCAGGAACAGTGGGAATCGCCCCAATATGTCACCGAGCTCTAGAAGCGTACGCTGCAGACTCCCATCACGCTGGAGACACATGGCTAACTCATCCACACTGAGCCTTCTTGACCCCAGTGCTGTTCACCCTACACACTTTTCTGTTCAAAAGTCATTGTCAGGCAGAAAGTCTCCATCATATGCATAACTCAAGGTCTCCAGAGTTTCAGGTTTCCAAAATCACGAGATGCTACGTCTTGCTCGGCTCCCAGCGCCCACCCACCACCTAACATCACATGTGAACTGAAAGCTTGCTCACCCGCTTTCCACCCTGCGGTGGATGAGAAGGGGTCTCCCTCCCCCCACCTCTGCACACACACCCCACAGGGCAATTTCAGCAGGGCAGGGCAGAGGACCTGGCATCTGCACCCACCCCTCCTCACCAGGGAACTTCTGTCCTCTGTGACACTCTGTTTGTTTGTTTAAGATTTATTTATTTATACAAACAAGAGCTGGGGTGTAGGCCAGAGTTGTGTGTGTGGGGGGAGAGGGGTAGAGACAGAAGGGGGAACAGAACACACAGATTCACTGAAACACACAGCTGTGGGGAGCAGTGGGGACACAGGAAGGTCTGCAGCGCCATGTGGGTCAGCTCCCTGGCAAGGATCGAACTCATGCTGCAGTGGCTGCCCATAGCTTCAGAGTGCTGGGACCTAAACCCAGGGAGGCCCCTGGGGAACTGTATTGCTGGGGAGGCCCTGGCTACTTACTAACTGGCCAGGGCATCAGGTGAGGATACAGGCAGGGAGGGGAGGGAAGGAAAGAGGAGACAGACAAGCGAGGGCAGGAAACCGAGGCTGTAGCGGCAGACAGGATGTGCTGGCAGGTTCTCCAGGTTCTCAGCTCCATGCTGCTCTCTACAAGGCCCCAGGGTTTTTACCCCCAGTTCTGTGTTGCTGCCTGCATGACTTGGGGCTTCTTACCAGGTTTCTTAGGGGTGCTAGGGGGGCTCCCTAAATGGGGTCTCACTCTCCTCTATGCACATGAGCCCAGAGGGCAGTGAGCCGGCCCCAGGATGGCCCAAGCGCCTCCTTTCCAGGTGCTTGAGCCAGGTGTTCTCCAGTTCCCATCTTTAGGACCTGTCTGAGCAGGTCAGTTAGAGATCACTTTCAGGGCCCTCCCTGGTGGTGCAACGGGTTAAAGCTCCCCACTGTGAAGCTCTCCACAGCCACTGCAGCACGAGTTCGAACCCCTGCAGGGAGCTGACCCACATGGGGCAGCAGACCTTTCCTGTCTCCCCCGCTGCTCCCCTCAGCGGTGTATTTCAATCCATCTGCCTGTTCTGCTCCCTACTCTGTCTCTGGTGAATCCTCTCACCCTCCGACCTCTGGCCTGCACCCCAGTTCTGTATGTATAAATAAATAAATCTTAAAAAAAAAATGAATTCACTTTCATTGACAAGTTGAGTGTCTTGTGGCCCTTTTGGGGCCACATGTACTGGGTATAGTGGAGATCAGCAAAGGCGGGGGTGGGTGTGGGGTGTGGGGGGAGGGGAGCAGTGCAAACTCCCCTTAGCCTGGGACCAGGGGTTGGGGCCCGCCAGCTCCGAGCAGTACCAGTTCAGCCTTCAGGCTGCTGCTAACGCAAGGCCAGAACAAACCCACAGAGCAGAGGCTGAGGGTCGCAGCGCCCTCTGTCACTTCCCCAGGGGCTCTGGCGGAGGCCTTTCAAAGGACTCTAGCAATTCCTCTGACATGGCTCCAGCCGGAGTCTTTCACACTAAGGGGAGAGCAGAGGCCGCTCATCAACCTACCCAGGATTCCTAGAAAAAGGAGCCTAAGTCTGAAACTCCCAGGAGCACCACTCGCCTTTGGTCTCTCCTTCAGGGCATGCTCATGGCTCCCGGGAGGCCTAGGACATCCCAAATCTACTCTCCTTAGGTCGGACGTTCCTGAGTCCTGTGCCCCCTTGAGGGTAGGCAAGACCCCTCCCTCTACAGACACACCGGTCAGTTCATGGTGCTTTCAGTCACCAGGCCCAACAGTAGAGGACCTGAGCTGACCTATCTCCCACATAGGAAAGGGAGAAGCCTGTCGCTCAGGTACTAATGGGTAGGTGTGTTTTGTGACCAGGAGTGGTGAAGATGTTATTACTGAAGGTTGTGCCCGACCTTTACGTATGTTATTTCATTTAATTTTCCAGGTATTATTTTTATCATATTCTTATCACCACTGGAGAGATGAGGAAACTGAGCCTGACAGGCTAGCGAGCCTGGAGAGTCAACCAGCCTGAGGGCACATGGCTGGCAACCCAGGCCTGTGACTCACTGGCCCACATAGAGTCACTGGGTTTCACTCCCCCATAGCTGATTTTGTCAGTTCTCAACTGTCAGCAGAGTTGTTGCCTTTACAAAGCCAAAACCACAGTGGAAAGGCCTTCCGGATAATATTCTAGTCCACTGGCTGGCTGCAGAAGGCCACGGTGTCTTTTTTTTTTTTTAATGGGTTTTGGCCAGAGGTGCTGGAGGTGAGAGGACTCACCAGAGACAGAGTGGGGAGCAGGACAGGCAGACCCACTGAAATCTGGTGCTGAGGGGAGCAGCAGATGAGACAGGAGAGATCTGCTGCGCCCTGTGGGTCACTCTCTGTGGGGGGAGTGAACTCATGTACAGTGGCTATGGACAGCTTCATAGTGCTGAGACTTAATCCCTTGTGCCCCTTTAACCAGGGAGAGCCAAGGCCACACTGTGTCATATGTTATTATGAACATAGTTCACATAGATGTAATTCCACCCAGTTCACGTGTACAGCTCCGTGCCAAGTCGCACAGCCATTACATTTGGAACATTTTCATTGCCTCCATGATACCCTTCATGTCCATTCACCCCAGGTCAAAATATGATCCACAGAGAATCAACCCAAATACCCCAAAATAGGCAGCTGGATCAAGAAGACCTGGTCTATATATACAATGGAATACTTTTCAGCAATCAAAAAGGTAAATGAATGCCATTTGCAGTATCAAGGGTGGAGGTAGAAGGGATTATGCTCGGGGCAATAAATCAGAAGGTAAAGGAAAACACTGGATGGTTTACTTATAGGAAGAATATAGAGGATCAAAGACAAAACAAAAGAATAAATAGAGTCATATTCTGCAGGGAAGAGGGAGGCAGAGGGGTTGAAATAGGGCGGGGCCCTCTCTGGTGGCGCAGTGGGTTAAAGCACAGCACTGAGAAGCTTAAACCACTTCTGCATGAGTTCGATTCCTGCCTGCCCCTGAGGTGACCACATGACACTGCAGACCTCTCCTGACCCGCCCGCTGCTCCCCTCAGCAGTGTACTTCGTCGATCTGCCTATTCTGCTCCCCACTCTGTCCCTGGTGAAGCCTCTCACCCTCTGCATCTCTGGTCTGTACCCCAGTTCTGTATGAATAAATATGAATAAATAAATAAATCTTTTTTTTTTAAATGACCCACAGAGGTTGTGTTGGGTCCACCATATTTAAAATGTATTTTTTTTATTTGCTAGCTATTTAAAATGAGACCATCTCTCAGGAAAGTGTTGACTGCTCTTGAAAAATCAGAAGATTGGGCAAAATTGAACCCTCCTTCAGAGTCCAATTAGGCAAAATTAGTAGTTGTCCCTTTCAGACAAACACGTGCTCTCCAGTTCCTCATGAAATCTGTGAGGGCCAGAACCGCAGCCCCAAGTGTTTGCCCCGCAGCCCCAGACACCTGGTTCCTGGGCTCTGGGCAGATGGCAGAGCAGTTGGACTGCTTTGTTGTTAGTTAATTTTTGGTCCTAACCAAAAAGGGGCTGTTCTTTTTCCTTGTGTGACCTTCTCTGAAAACAGAGCCATGGGTCTTGTTTTGAAGCTTTGCAATTAGGGTTCATACCTGATGTGGCAGAGGAAAGCTCAGGGTTCCTTTCTTCCTGAGCTCTCTATTTAGAATCCACCTCTCCCTACGCACCCAATGGCATTTCAGGCCCTCCGTGGTGGAGCACTGGGTTAAAGCGCAGCACTGTGAAGCTAGCTGCAGCCGCTTTAGCACGAGATCGATCCCCAGTTGGGGAGCTGACCCAAATGATGCAGCAGACCTCTCCTGTCTCCCTGCCGCTCCCCTCAGTAATGTGTTTCAGTCAATCTGCCTGTTCTGCTCCCTACTCTGTCTCTGGTGAATCCTCTCATCCCTGCAAAAATAAATACATCTTAACAACAACAACAACAAAGATGGCATTTCTCTGATCTTGACTGTGCTTGGCTCAGGGCCAGCTCATCTGAGCTGATCAGAGGATGGTTCTTCTGTTACTAAGGGGGACATTGCCGGTTGTCCTATAAATTCCTCCTTTGTTCCTCTTTTGCTCAGAGTGACAATATCTGCAGAGTTGGCAATATCTGCCAACTCTACAGAGTAAATTGGAGTTGATCTGAATCAATGAGAGGGGCAAGAAATCTCTGGAGCAGATGTTCCTTTTTGCTGTCTGTTTACTGACACAGGGGATATAATACTCGGTGCTACAGCAGCCATCTTGTGAGCCTGAGGGCAAAGCCAAGAGGATCATGGGGAAACTGAAACAGTCCTGATGTGGAGCTGCCACGTCATCCAGACAGCACCTTCTGAGCTTTGTTATGTGAGGAAAGTCATGCTCGCATTGTTTAAGTCACTTCCATTTATGCTTTCTGTCATGTGAAACTAAAAGCATTCAGACTAGAGTCTCATATTCTAATGGTGAGTCCTGCTGTAGCTTGTCAGTTATTTCTGAACAAAACTGTTAAAAGTTCCAGTTCACCACTCTCAGGACAACTGCTTTCTGCAGTGGGGCTCTTGCACCAGAATGCTAAGCCCAAGGCCATCCCCGCCCTGCAAAACCCCCAGCTGGTGGAGGGAGAACTTGGGCTCTGGAACACATTCCAAGACCTGTCAGTGAGCTGCCCAGGGAAGGCTGGGGTCCTCCCCTTCCACAGTCTTGCTCCTTCTTGTCTTCCTCCACCCTGGACCCAACTGCCTGAAAACAGCCTCCATTATCAAGACAGAACCAGAGGCAACACCTAGGATAGGTACTGGCCAAAGATTTAATCAGCATCTAATCAGATCTTTTAGGAGAACATAAAATTTATAGGAACCATATAAATAAAGGAAGTCGTTAAATAACATGATAGGGAAATAATTAGACAAATTCACAATAGAGAATATTATACAAGATAACTGATTTATTCCTCTTTTTCTTAAAATTTATTTTTATTTATTTATGTACCCCAGCAAGACATGAGGTGTAGGCCAGAGGTATGGAAGGGGGAGAGGACTCACCAGAGACAGAGTGGGGAGCAGAACAGGCAGATCTACTGAAATACACTGCTGAGGGGAGCAGAGGGTGAGACAGGAGAGGTCTGCTGTGCCATGTAGGTTTGACTGGTCTGGAGATTGAACTCACTGGTGCTGCAGTGGTTGCTTGATAGTGCTGAGACTTAACCCCTTGCGCACCAGGGAGCCCCAAGAATGGTAAAATGTTAACCACTGCTGGATCTAGATGGCTGATACAGGCATCCCTCAGATACATCATGGCTTCGGTTTCAGATCACCACAAAGGTAAATAATGCTATAAAGTGAGTTGCACACATTTTTTGGTTTCCTTGTTCATATAAAAGTCACATGGACACTATTCTTCAGCCTAGTAAGTGTGCAATAACACTATGTCTAAACAAAATCTATGTACCTTAATTAAAATATTTTATATTATTAAAAGTTGTTAACCATCATCAGAGCCTTCAGCAAATCATAATCATTTTGCTGGTGGAGAATTTTTTAAAACAGAGTCTGCGGAGTATAGTAAAGCGATGTGCCATAAGATGGGCATTTCTGGGGCCCTCCCTGGTAACTCAGTGGGTTAAGGTGCAGCAAGCTGCAGCCATTTCAGTGCGAGTTCAATCCCAGCTGGGGAGGCGACCCACAGGGTGCAGCAGACCTCTCCTGTCTCACCCACTGCTCCCCTCAGCAGTGCATTTCAGTCACTCCACCTGTTCTGCTCCCCACTCTGTCTCTGGTGAATCCTCTCACCGCCCCTGCACCTCTGGCCTGTATACCCCAGTTCTTATATGTATAAAAAAAGAAAATAAATCTTAAAAAAAACTAGAGTGATTAAAGAGCTCCGTAAGATAATCAATAACAAGGCTGGACCCTGTAGTGTGAACCATTTACCAGAAAAGAAAGTCATGCTTAGCTATAAAGATAAGAAAGATGGTTGCTGTTCCCCAAGTCAACTAACACTCTAGCACATTTCCATAAAATACCAGCAAATGACTTTATGGAACTTCACGAAATTATTATATATAAGTCATATGAAAAAAAAGGTAGAATAACAATGTAGACTTGAAGGATATTTTTGGAGATGATAAACTCCTGCAGAAGAATAAATCCCCATCAAGACCTCCACCACAACTATTGAGTCCTGCTTACCACTGATACTCAAGAAGTTTTTTAAATAGGTCACCCCTGGTGGCCTAGGGGTTAAGTCTCAGAGCGAGCTATCACTGCTGCAGCCTGAGTTCAATCCCCGGCCAGGGAGCTGACCCACATGGCGCAGCAGACCTCTCCTGACCCGCCCGCTGCTCCCCTCAGCAGTGTGTTTCAATCCATCTGCCTGTCTACTCCCCACTCTGTCTCTGGTGAAGGCTCATACTCCCTACACCTCTCTCCTTTACCTCAGTTCTTCTACACACACACACACACACACACACACACACACACACACACACACACACACACAGATTTTTAAATAAAATTGAAATGAGCAAACAACAATGTCAATCCAAGCAGCAAGCTCCCAGCTCTGATCAGAGAACCCTGTGTCAGCAGCCCTGCAGGACAGAAGGTCATCAGGACAGATCGGAGGACAGATCCCGAGAAGTTCAGCTACCAAACTCATGGGTGCTGGATTTCCTCAGCAGGGTAAAAATGGCCTTTGCCTCACAGGTGCTAACTGAGCAGTCCTATCAATCAAGTCAGCTTGAGATTTCTCTAGCATGTAGCTCTGAGCATGGATTTAAGCAGACAGTTTCACATACTGGCTCCATCCAAATCGTATTGACTTCTGAGCACAAATTTCCTCATGTAAAATGGCAATTTTGGGCCTTGAACTTCTACCAGTGATTTGGGGGACATGGAGGAGACACTTGAGAGAGACAGAGACGTGGGTGAGAGACCTGAGGGGAGGCTGACAATGGCAGCCTTGATCTTGACTTGGATTTTGCTCTTTTTTTCTTCCTTCCAGACTTGCTTTGTTCATCCTGGTGGAGACCCACAGCAGGGCCATTTTTTTTTTTTAAAGATTTATTTATTTATGCATACAGAACTGGGGTACAGGCCAGAGGTGCAGGGGTGGTGAGAGGCTTCACCAGAGACAGAGTGGGGAGCAGAACAGGCCAACTGAGGAAGTACACTGCTGAGGGGAGCAGTGGGCGGGTCAGGAGAGGTCTGTCCGCCATGTGGTCACCTCCGGGGCAGGTGGGGATTGAACTCATGCAGAAGTGGCTTAAGCTTCTTAGTGCTGTGCTTTAACCCACTGCGCCACCAGGGAGGGCCCAGCAGGGCCATTTTTACCCTGCTGAGGAAATCCAACACCCATGAGTTTGGTGGTTGAACCTCTCAGGATCTGGTTCCTGGGTCCTCCGGTCTGTCCTGACGACCCTCTGCCCTGCAGGGCTGTTGACACTGGTTCTCCGGTCTGTCCCTCTCCTGTGGGTCCCCAACAGAAGGTGGCTTAGATGTGTGGCAGCTTTCGGGCCGCGGTTGTCCCACTTTGGGCCAACCCTGTTTGGCTGGGCATACCACATGGAGATGGGTAACTCTGAGTGGTTAGCTGGAAATACAATCTTTCTCTTTTCTTCTCTCTATTAATTGTATTGTATTGTAAAGTTCTTTTATGAAAGGTCTTTAAAAATAAAATAAAATGGATATTTTAATAGCACCTCTCTCATAAAAGAATCCAATAAAATAATATATGTAAAGCATCTGTCAAAAATATGATACACATAGCAGACATTCAATAAACAATAGCTGGCATTATCATTATTATGACTGCAGATTTCAGTTCACAAAACCCTTCCAAGAACCATCTGCCAAGATAAATTCTTCATGATCAGCTATCTTAAATACAAGTTTCCCCAGCCATCCCAAAGTATTGATAGAACATTCCTGTTTGTGTGACTAAATAGATTTGGTGTGGGGGACTGTTGGAAACAAGCACACAGAAAATCCCCATGTGAATTCATAGTACTAGCTTTCTCTGACCTAAAAATTAACCAATCAAATTATACTAAATAGGTATGATTTTTTTCAGGTGGGGAGTAGGGAGGCCGTATAAGGAAAAATCCTCCCACCACCTTTGAAATACATTAATTGATTAGTCAACTTACTGATTTCTTTTCCCGTGTTCCTTCAAGTTGTAGGGAGAAATGGGGAATACGGGGGAAAATTGTCCTCTAACAGTTTCAAGGCAAGTCTGGGTCAGCAGCAGGTCAGCCAACTCTACTAGGATTGGGACTAGGTCAAATATGTGTTCAGTATTCATCTGAGTACAGCAATGTCGGTCACAGAGAAAGTGCTCGCAAAAGTCTTTGGTACAATGAATGGAATCCCCCTGAAGCCAAAGAGCACTGACCTCCCTTATGTCAAGTAGAGTTCTGAGAACTTCCCGGAGAGGACAGATGGGTGCATTGAGTCCACAGAGATCTGCACAGAAAATGCTCAACAAGGGGCCTCTCTGGTGGCGGTGTGGTTACATCTCAGAGCTACCATGCTATCACCGCTGCGGCCTAAGATCGAGCCCCGGCAGGGAGCTGGCCCACACGGCACCGCAGACCCCTCCTGTCTCACCTGCTGCTCCCCTTAGTGTAATTCAGTAGATCCACTTGTTCTGCTCCCCACTCTGTCTCTGGTGAATCTTCTCACCCCTGCACCTCTGGCCGACGCTCCAGTTCTTCTGTACATAAATAAGTAAATCTTAAAAAAAGAAAGAAAGAAAATGCTCAACAAGCAACCCTGCTTCATCTGCCCTTGGAACCCCTGACCTATAAAAAGGAGACTTCCAGAGCTTTCTCATGACGCATGTTTTAACGGGGGCTACAGCTAGAAATACTGGGTTCAAGAAGACAGAGAGCTCTGGGAAATGCTGGGGGTCTTGCAGCCATCATTAAGGGGAGATTTAATTGGGCTGCCATGTCTCTGGAGAAAGCAACATCTGAAAACAAAGAAATGAACATTCTAAACACAAGAAAATCTGCAAAGTAGCAAGAACCCTGGAATCAGTGCTTCCACCCAGCATTTTACATAGGAAGGCCCCCAAGCGGGGTGTCTGGTCCCCCACCACCTAGTTTGTTAGGAGTGGCAGAGAAGTCACAGCCAAAGCTAAGCTGACCTTCCTTCCCAGCGCCCACTGCAGGCAGTCTCTCCCAGAAGCCTATCCAGCTGCCTCACCAACCAGCCACAGGAGGGATATTCCTCCTCCCCCAAGTCTCCTCAAGCCTCCTACTAGGTTTTCCCTTGCCACTTCCAGGCACCTCACAGTTCCAGGGCCTTTGTGCTCAGAGCAGCGTGCAGCAGCGAGCTGGGACTTGTGATCTCACAAAGTTGTTGTTTTGGCTACTCAAAGGAGCCGGTGGCCAGGGACACTGACCACACCAAGACCAAGCAAAAGGCACCTGCACGTCTTATACTGTCCCGGACCCCGACCGGACCCCGCCAGGTCCAGAGCCAGAGAGGCAGACCCTTTGTCGACAGAGATGCCCTGGCTGTGTGCCCCGAGAGGGAGGCAGAAAAAGTCCTCTGGCATCAGATTCGCCTCTGGGGGAGGAGTGAGAGGAGCCCTCGACATAAGTTCCAGCAAATGTTCTCATTTAAACTAACAAACAACAAGAAGAAAATAATAAGATGGAGAACAAGCCAAGAGGGTGGGAGCAACGAGCAAACCCTTGAAATTGCCCTGTAATTAAAGCATAACTGCTTCCCAGAGTCTCATGTGTGAGAGGGGTGGTGTGTTTATTAACCTGGTCAAAAGACATCAGGGCAAATTAAGCTGCAGCCCAGCCTGGCCTCCAAACAGTCTGGCATGCAAATGAGGCACCCTCTCGGGCACAAGGGAACCAGTGGGTAACACCATGTGGGTCTCGGGCAACTGGAGAGGGCAACGAATCCATCCTAGGACGCCCTGAAAGGACAGGGAGCCGTGGGGAGCACGGAGCAGGGACTCGGCCCTGCTGTGGTCTGCGTTGACTCCCAGGCTGGGAGCGAACTGGCTCTGTCCCCGGGGACTGTGCCAGTTCACATGTGGGAGTGCACCGACGGAGGGCCAGGAAACCTTACGTGAGCTCTCGCTAGTATTAACCCAGTGGGGAGGCAGACCCAATCATTATCGTGGCACCCAGGCAATCAGGGCATTGCCAGGGTGTTTGCATAGCAGAAACTAGCATATGGGCCCGAAAGAAATCCTTGTGAGGAGGCGGAGGGCGGCCATACCCCTGTGAATCACTCTGGTGATTTTGCTTTGGTCTCAGAACCTGTGGCTGAGGCAGAAGGACCAGTAGGGCCCCTGGCGGAGCGGCTTTTTTCTCCTCCCAGCTGCTTCTGTCTCTCTCAGGCTCCAGGACACAAAACAGCTGAGCAGATAAACAAGTCACCACCTGCTCCCTCCTCCCCGTGACCCCGCCCCCTGTCCCCAAGTCCCACCCCTTCTTCCTGCGCGCTCTCCCTCCATTCCTCCCTGAAGCCAAACTTCCCAGCAGCGGCAGCTGCAGTCCGCCCTCCCCTGTGCCTTCTCCCCAGCACACCCCCAGCACAGCCCTCCTGCGCCCCTGCTCCCCACCAATGGCAAATGAGGAACATGTGGACAGAGCCGTGGGCTCTCTCCCTCCTCCCAGAACTATTTCAAACAAAACAGTTGTGCTTTCTGAAAGTAATTCGCTGAGCTCGGGGTCCCCAAGGAAGCTGGTTTATGGCACCCGCAGCCCTGGAGCCTGGCAGTGACTGGCCACGTGGCCCAGAGCCCCTGAAGCATCCCCAGGACGGCAAGAAGGAAGGGGTTCATCTGAGCTGAAAGGGGGGGTCGGGGGGAGCAGAAGCCGGGGGCCCTGTTCCAGTGCAGTGCAGGAGAGGCAGATCCCTGGGCCTGAGGGCTGCAGGAAGCAGGGCCCGGAGCAGGGAGGCTAAGACCCAGTTCAAGCCCTGAATAAAGGCCACTTTCTCGCAGGCAGGCAGCGTGAGGGGAGCACACCAGCCCCAGGCACACACCAGCCCCAGGCACACACAGGACCGTCTCTTCCGAGCATAATAAAGGTTGTCACAACAGACTCGGGGTTTGGTACAGAAGCTCTGAGTTGGTGCTGTTTAATAAGTCCCCAGTGCCAAGGGCAGGCATTACTGAACACCTCAGTGGGTGGGGAGCGAGAGGGGCCCCACTGTGCCTCCTCCCAGGGAGGGGAAGGACTTGCCCAGCAGCGCTGGGTGCAGGGATCCCCCAGAGGCCTTCTTGGCAATTTAGAGTTTAAATTTGGGTACTGTTGGCTCACCTGGGCTGGGAGAAGCTTAAGACACTGTAAGCAAGAACACGGGCGTGCCAGCCTGTCCTTACCCTCAAGCTTCCATATTTCCTCAGCACTCTGCTGTTTTCAGGCAAAGGCCAGGGATGGATCTGGCGTGGGAGGAAAACAAAGGTCCCTTCCATTTGCCGACTGTTTCAAATCTGTCTGTCCGGGCGTGGAAAGTGGCAGGAGTACTGGCCTGGATAACTGGGAGTCAGGTTTGAAGCAGTGAAGGGCGGTGTGACCTTGGATGGGTTAAATGAGCTCTCTGAGCCTCTCATTGGAAAAAGGGAAAGAATAACCTGCCTCATAGATGTGACTTTGGTTTTCACTTAAATGACAAGTGACATACAAGGTATATATCAAGCTTTCCACTCCGGGGACCCACTTGGTGCTCAATACATTTCCCTTTTTTTTTAATTCCATGGGAGACAAAAGGGAAGCACTAAATGGAACAGACGGCAGTGGAAAGGGTGCCAGACCCAGTGACTCTGAGGAGGTACAAGTGGACCCAGTCCCAAGCGGGGCGGGAGGGACCCCGAAGTTCCTTTTGGAGGACGTGCGTGGATGGCTCTCTGCGGTCTGACTTGTGCGGCCCGCAGTTCTAGGGACGGTTTGGGCCACGTGGTTCTTTATGGCGGGGTCTGCCCTGTGCATTCTAAGATTTGCAGCGGCAGCCCTGGCCTCTACCCCAGATGCCAGGAGCCCCCCTCCCCCACCCAAGACAATCACAACATCTCTAGGTGTTGCAAATGTCCCTTGGGGCCAGAACTGCTGCAGGTTTGAGAAACTGCCAAGAGCCCTCCTTTTAGAATTCTGAACCCAGGCTGTGCTCCTCACGCAGCAGTTTTAGAAGGATGAGTCGGTATTCTCTGTACCCGAGAGAATCTCACCACCCCAAGGAGGGTGATGTGGTCATGGCGAAGGTGCTGAGCGCCTATTCCAAGAAATATGGTGGGTAAGGGAGGCCGGGAGTAGCCAGAACAGCTGCGGTAGAGTGAGGGAGAGGGGAGAGCCTCAGCCCACCAGCCACGCCCCGGGGCACAGCCGTGGTGGAGGCTCCCACCTTCAGAGCCCTTGTTTCACCTCGTTTGCAGAACAGAGGTGAATGTTTTAATCTATGAAGGCCACGACTGTGATTAAACCACCTTGGCCACTCGCTTCCATGCTTCTGTGCTGCAAACCAGCAGCATAATTCTCCAGCCACCTTGGGTAGGAAGTGTCACTGCCAAAAGATCTTTCAAGTTTCTGCTATATGATGAGCACTGAGTGGCCACGTAGGGGCCAGACAACTTTTCCTCCAATAGTTAGCTTTACTTAAAAAAAATCCCTATGAAGAAGATGCTGCTGGCTCACAATCAGGCTGACCTGAACCCCAACCTGGCGCCTGCACAGAGGGCCCCTGGGAAGTCACATCGCCTCAGTTTCTTCATCTGTCAAGCGGGCATAGAGCAGCCCATAGGCCACAGGGTCATTGGGCGGTTAAATGAGGTAGTGTGCATAAAACAACACAGTGCTTGGCATGAATGCTGAGTCCATGCAATATTTATCTAGATACTCTGTGTTAGGCCCTGTGCTAGGCTCTGAAACAGATGAGGTAGCTTATGATGGAGGAAGGTACAGGGCAGCTTCAGAGCCCTGAGAGAGCCCTGGTGGAGACCAGGGAGAAGGGGCTTGGCACAGGGAGGCTGCTGGCCCTGAGCCAGGACATAGAACAGAGCTGACTGGGGTAGAAGACAAAGCCCGGCCGGTGAAGGCGGCAGACTTGTCTTGTGACCAGGGAACATGCACGAAGGAGCTTCTGAGAACTGAACGCACCTGACCAAGACTGAGGTGTGGGAGAAGTGAGCCTGAACTCACAGGTTCCCAAAACAAGGGACCTGCACAAGACGTGTTTCCTTTTCATCAGGCCCACGATTTCCCTTTTTGACACAGGTACCAGGAAGCTCAGAGATGATTTGTAGGCTCAAAGGTTGCAGCACTCCTCTGCACCTAGGTTTTCCGGTGCGATTCTTCTCTTACCCCAGCTTCCTTTACAACCTAGACATCAGCCCTTAATCTGGCTTTTGATTGTATGCTATGGTGCCATGAATCCTAACCCACTTCGGGCCCTTTCTGAGTGCAAGTCACTACCTAAATGAGCTATAAAATGGAAAGTGTGTGGCTGAGAATGAGTCAGGCCCCAGGGTAAGCTGCAGTAGGGCAGCAACTGTTCCTCTTGACCCAGCATCTGGGTCTGGTCCGGTGCCTGGAGCACTGGGAGCTCAGTGGACGTGTGACCTGGGGACTGTCTCCGCTCAAAGCAGCCTCCACATGGCCCTCGAGGATGTACCAGGGTCCTTCACTGGTCTCATCACACGTTGGAGTTCTTTATTTCAGTTGGTATATGGCTCCCTGCTGTCTGGGCTGGAAGAAGACCTCGAGGACAGGTGCTCTTCCAACACGCTGCCTATGTCTCCCAGAACCCCACCCGCACAGGCTCTGACAGAGCCTCCTCCCCAAATGTCTGTAGCTTTTGCCTAATAAACACCTGCAACTTTTCGCAGCTGAACGAAGATGAACAGCCCTTAAAGCCAGGCCGGCATTTCCTCTCTGGTGGTGCATGTGGTGGAGAGTGGGCTGCTTTCTCCGCCACCCAGAACGGTGGGTGACCACCTGCGTGGTCAGTGACCATGCTGCGAATGGAAAGCACCATCTTCTCGTTGGTGGTGCAAAGGGCCACGCGCATGGCCCTCAGCGGCGTCCCCAGCCCTTCACACAAAAGGCCAGGCAGGGAGGGGCATTCTCAGCCTTCTGGAGCAGGGTCAGCAGTGCCCAAGGAGTGGGGCAGGGATGGCCCAGGCCTTTATCAGCTGCCGGGCTCCACACCAGGGGGCATTTCGCAGAGCTCCGCGGGGCCTCACAGGTGCTCAAGTTCTGCTGTGCTCGGGCTCCCAGCTCCGGTCCTGAATGGCCTCACACACACCTTCCTTCCTTCTTTTTCTTTCTCTCCCCCAGCCCCCCTTTCCTCCGGCCTCTCTCAGTGAAAGGGCTCCCTTGACAAGAGTATCAGGTTTCAGCTGTCTGTGTCCTGGGAAATGACAAGATCCTTTCCTCTTTCTCTCTTAGCCAGGAGCACACTCCCAGTGCGTGTGCAGCCCCGGCCTGGCCAGGGGGTGGGGGTGGGGAGAGGGCTGTTCTCTCAGGCCTGCTCTCCCCTCCTCTGAATACCAGGGGCACTCCCCGCCCCCGTCCCCCCCCCCCCCCAGAAATTCTGGTGCCAGGTATCCTTGCAGGTGGAGGCAGCTCAGGTGTGCCCTTTCTGGTCAGGTGTCTGGCCACCCAGTCCGTCTTCCTTGGACTCCGTGGACAGCTACAGCAAGAGAGAAAAGTGGGAAATGCCAGGTTATTGGTGACCTCACCATTCTCCTGGAGAGATAAACGTTTCACAATACAAACATCTATCAAATCATTATGTTGTACACTTGAAACTTGGCCATCATCCTATGTCAACTATACAGCAATAAAATTCGGAGTGGGAATGCTAAGAACCAGGAGGCCGAGAGAATAGATGGGGTATGAGAATGATGTTTTGGAGTGCTGGATCCTTGGGTCCACTCTGGGAAAGGTTTCACCAGAGCTCCCCTTTCAGGGACAAGTAGCAAATTCCCCAGGCATATGTTTCCACGAGACAGAGACTCAGTAATAGTTAAAGAGCAGGTTTACTAGGGAAAAGGACAGAGGCATATTGGACACTTGCATGGCACAAGCGGGCAGGAAGAGCTGCCCTGAAAGGGGCAGGTTTGCTGAGAGAGGCCTGCATGGTCCCAGGCAGGCAGCCTTGAGGAGAGCGTCCTCCACCGAGGGAGGTCAGTGCAGAGAAGCCCGGGCAGGTGCAGGTCATGGGCGGGCAGGAGGCTGCTGCCCTGCGGAGGGAGCGAGCGGGTGGGAAGGAGCCCCGGCATGGGCACAGGTGGGCAGAGGACAGCTGCCCCGTGCTGGTGCAGAGGCTGCCTGATAGAGTCCTTTTCTCATTGGGAGGGGCTCACTCCTTTGTGGAGTGGCCTGTTTGCTGCTGATTTTGGATAACTGCAGAATCTCACAATGGCCCAGTCTCTGTATCTTTACCCTCAGGTCTGTGCTTCCGATACTCCCTACAGCAGTCTGATACAGGAGTCTCTGACTGGGTTAATGGTCATGTCAGTTCCTTCTGCTCCCACCTCCCAGTATGAGTCAGGTTCCAACCTTGTATGCCTCCCCCAGGTTTTCTATTCTTTTCCTCCATCATTCCCCCCTGACCACATCTGGCCCCAAATCTTCTGTGGAGCTGGAGGAAGAAGGTCCATTTTCTGCAGCTGCTTCCCGCTCGAGTGGACAAAGAGCTGGCCTTACCTGCAAGGGCCTGGGATGTGGTCTCCCTAACTCCAGTCCCTGAGCTTCCTATCGGAAGGAGGCTCACAGGGAGTCCAGGGGGGTAGGGTGTCTGGGCTAGCTGGTCCAGGTTTGAAGAGGAGAGAGACAAACGGCAGCGGCAAACGTCCCTCAGTAACGGGCACCGTCATTCGGTTTACTAACAAGATGAGCAGTAAAATACTTAGCGAGCTTTTCAGGTTGTGACATGACGATAAATCTTACCAGGGAAACAACCCACTGTGGAGTATTGTTGGACTAAAAAGAATGTCAGTGGGATTTTTGCTCTAGCAGAGGAGCTGTTTTAAATCTCATGTGTCCCTGGTGAGGGTGACACCCACGAGGGGAGCCCCGAAGTGTTGGAGTCACGCACAGTCATGCTGTATGTGTAGAGGGCGAGTCCAGGGAAAACCACTAGTTTTCAGCTTTGTTAGGAACACGGGGGGCGGGGGTGGGGGTCACAAGCGTGGTCCCGGGAGGCTCTTTGGTCATGGCGGGCCCAAATGACGGTGCCCGTTACTGAGGGCATTTGCTGCGGCTGTTTCTCACTCTCCTCTTCAAACCTTAACACACCTTGAAACCTTAACGTGCCTAATCTCATCATCAAACTTGTTTCCTCTTGCCTAGGAGCTGTGAGGTACCAGCTCCTCCGTGAGGACCAGATAGCCCATCTCCATCAAGACAACAGAGGAGAAAGAGTGAAGGGCAGGGGTGGGGGATCCCCAGCAATGTGACTTGGGCTCTGGGAGAAGGGGGGCTCTGAGGACATGGCCCCGAATGGGGCTCATTTAGCAGGCTAGAACAGATCAAACTAGCGACGCCAGGGGTGTGGGGACTGAGTCCCTCATCACCCACACTGCCCAGGGCCCCAGAGCTGCCAGCAGGGCACATGGGTCTCAGAGCAGTCATGCCCAGTGGGTCCCCTCATTTGCGAGGCCTGGGAAAGGCCACCCAGGTTTGACTTTCCCAAAGTCAGGGTCATAGGTTCATACGTGTCGGAGGCGACGCACGGCCAGCCCCTCCTTTCCCAGGGAGGAAAGGCCCGCTGAGAGGCCATGGGATCGCCCACATGGGACTTGGCTTGGAGCCCGGCACCCCCAGTGCCCAGGCCTGCTCCCCACACACCCAGGCGGGTCCTGGACAACTACCGGAGGAGTGAGAAGTGTTTTGTCCCAACTTCTGTGACCGGCCGCAAGAAAGGAAGGCGGGAGGCAGAAAGGCTGAACAAGCAGAGTTTATTGCTCCGGGACAGCAGCTGAGACCGAGCCCCTAGAGTGGGGTCCCCAGCTACTGCCAACTCAATAAGGGGGAAGGGTCTCATATAGATTCTAAACTCAGATTCCAAAGGGGTGACTCATGGCTGTGTCCTTGATGTGAGGCCCAGTTCGCTGTCACCTTCAGCTAGTCCCGTCCAGGATCTCAAGGTCAGTTTACTATCACTTTATCAAGCTCGGATGCAAGGCTCAATTCTTTACCGCCCTATTTCAGTCCTTGTCAGTAAATCTTTGGTCACTCCCAACAAGAAGTGATTTAACCCCCCCCCCCAAAAACCCGGGTGCAAAAGCAAAATGTTAGTGGGTCAGAGGTGCAGCACTGGGCCCTGAGGTGGGTTCTGAGTTCTGGGCCAGACGCTGGGGGTGGTAGCAGCCCTCTCCCAGCTAAGGCCCTGAGTGTCTCTCTCTGAAAGGCAAGCCCTGGTGTCAGCCTTCCCCTCCCCCAGCCCATTCCTGGCTTCTGGGGCACCTGGTATTTTCCAGGCCACGCTTAAAGGAGGAGGTAGGGGAGTCAGGATGGTGTCTAGCTCAGATTTCCTCACTCTGTGCCGGACATGGCCTTCAGAAACTGCCCGCGTTGCACAGCCCTGTCATCCAAGTGAAACACAAAACCCAAGCCCCGGGGAGTCACACTTGGTCACCGAGGACGCCCCAGGCTGGGGCTCAGCCAAGGGCACTGGCCTGGTGCTGTGACTGCCCAGCAGCTCAGACAGCCCCTCCCCAGTCCCACAGCACCACCGCGCTCCACCCTCCCAGGACCCTCCCGCCAGGCCCCATGGGGGGCTTACCGTGGGCTCACTCTGCTGTGGAAACAGCATGCAACTTCCCAGGGTTATGAGAAAGAACTTTCCCGAGTGTCACCAGCTGCAGACGCCCCTGTCATAAACTGTCCCAGCTCTCAGCCGCCCAGGGCTTTTATCCCCTCCCTCTCAGCTACTCATTACCCAGCTTAATTAGGCCAGGAAATGCTCTCGCTGAGGACACGCACGGCAGGAGGCGAGCCTGGAGGAGAGATTCTCAGCAGCTCCACTTCCTGAGGCTTGAGCTGGGGGCTGGGGAAGGCTGGGGAAGGGCTGCTGGAAAGGCAGCGCTGCGGGCTGCGGCGAACAGCTGCTGGGAAAGAGGCAGAGATGCCGCCTTTGCTCCCCAGGCCCTCCAGGGAGCTGAAGGTTGCACTTGTTTACGGGAACAGCGCCGGATCTGAGGCTGAAGTGCCTGCCCACCCCCACCCTCAGCTTCCATCTCAATTAACCAGCCTCACACCTGCCCCCACGCTTTCCAGGGTTAGAGGTGGCACCCACAGTAGCCACTTACAGAACATCAGCCCCCCTCGGTGGGTCCCTAACATCGGCACAGTCACAGAGCCCCCGACTGCACCCCGTTTTCGGCTAGCCCTGACCTTCACCCTCAACTGCCTTCCCGCGTGTAGATGGGCTGGGCCTCCCCAAGACAGCCCCAAGGTTCTTCTGAGGCTGAATGCAGAAGTGGGGTGACTGACCCAAGAGAGCTCCACTTGTTTCTGGAGCTGGGGCAGTGGTGGCGGAGTGGGGAAGGGCGTGGTCTAGGGGGAACAGAGCCTAAATCCTGCACTGCTTTGTACGGGCTTGGGACGTTGGGTGAGCTATTTCATCATTCCGAGCCTCCGTTTCCTCCGCCCGTGCACAGTCAGTTTACTGAAGTCTTGGGAGGTTGAACTCACCCACTGCAGACACAGGCGAGCAGTCAGGAAGCCACAGGTGCCATTACTCAAGTAATGGTTACCCCGACAATGGCCAGGGGACTTGCCTCGTCGCCATGAGGAAGTCTGCTTGCACTGATTTCCTCCACCCCCACTTTTATTTTAAGGGAAACTGAAGAAAGGGGGAGACTGGCATGAATGCACTCTTACCTGTTGGGGAAAACGCAGGCTTACAGGATTTCACTTAGTCATTGACGAGCTAGTGTGGCGTCAGAACACAAACGAGTAAACTGAGGCACGGAGAAGGTGATCACTAGCACGGCGGAGCGGCCCGCGCAGGTGGGCTCGAGCAGGTGTGAGGTCTGCTAAGCCTGAGGCTGCTTGGGGGCGTGGAGACATCAGCCACAGCGGGGGAGGGCAGCCTGGTCCCAGCCTCGCGGGCAGGAATGGCGGCCATCGTCATCCAAGAAAGACCGTCTGGCGTGGCCGTCTCCGTCCCTAGAACAGCCTCCCCTGACCTGAAGAGCTGCGGCTATTTGCTTCAACAGTGTCTGGTTTGTGGTTCATGGCTGGGTGCTTCCATCATCTCCGCAGCGTCTGAGACTGGAGAGTTCTTAAGAAGACACCCCGTTTCCCTCACCTGTAGAGGAAAAAGTGATTCTTGGATCTGTGATAGGGCTAGGACACAGATATTTGTAAGGAACTTAAATAAGTGCTCTCCCATTCCACACAGAAAAAAACAAAATGGGGCCTCCCTGGGGTTAAAGCTCTGGGAAGCTGGCAGCAGCCACCGCAGCACAAGTTCAATCCCCGCCCCAGGAGCTGACCCACATGGCGCGGCAGGCCTCTCCTGACCCGCCCGCTGCTCCCCTCAGCAGTGTACTTCGTCGATCTGCCTGTTCTGCTCCCCACTCTGTCTCTGGTGAAGCCTCTCACCAGAGGATTCCTCGGGCCTGTATACCCCAGTTCTGTATGCATGACTAAATAAATCTTAAGAAAAAAGAAAAATCAAAATGCTCCTGTGTGTGTGTGTGTGCATACGTAGGGTGAGGGGTACCCCAATTCCATTCAGAGGAGGGCAGTAGCCCATTTACCCAGATCCGACCCATAGAGAATACCCCAGGACCTCGGTCTCCAGGTCTCCAGGGGAACCTGTGGCTTTTCTCACCCACCCGAGAAATGACCGAGCCCCAGGGTCTCACAGCCCCATGATTTCTGGCGCTCTTGGGCTCACCTGGCTGGCAAAGTGGTTCTCATTTGAGACCCATAATGTCAAAGTAAGCACCTTGCTGAGCCCCCAGAGCCGCTCAGAATTTTAGAATCCTAAACCTTGAGTGTCTGGGCTTTGTCACTTGCCACTTTCAGGAGTAAGAAAAGCAAGCCCAGGGCTTCCCAGGTCTCTAGCAAAGGACGGTGGCAGGAGTATGCAGCCTTGAGTGAAATGCCAGGGATGGCATGGGTACCACAAGCATAAGTCCTGGCCCCTGGCGTTGTCCTGAGTCTTCCTGGCCAAGAAAGCAAGGCCAGGCAGAGCTGGTGTGCGTGGAGGGCACACCTGGGTGTCAGCGAGGTGGGGTCCTCCTGACCCACTTCTGTTCATATGCACAAGGCGAGGTACACCCAGAAGGTGGGCGTGGGAGGAGGAACGCGCCCCTAAAATGCAGGCATCCCTGCCCTGACACACAGGAGCTTCTCTCTGCGCATCTGGGGCACCCTTGTAAGCCTTCACCCGCCTCCCTGTGATGTGCACCCCACTCCCGGCTTGTTTCCACCCACTGGCTGCGTGGGCTCCCTTTGGCTGACTCCACAGAGGCAGGAGTGGGAGCTGCTCCCTCCACCCTCAGCAGCTTGGGGGCAAACACCTGCCGCTGCGCTGGGGCTGCTGGTCCCCCTGCTTTAGGGGAGGGGAGACACCTACAGAGCTCAGCAGAATCACACCCAGACAGCAATTTGGTGTACCCTCCTCCAAGGAAACTGGGGAGAGCTGAGAACAACCCGTGGCCTCTGAGGAGGACTTTCAGGGTGTCATTCCCAGGGAGGAGGGAGGCAGGTGACATTTACCCTCCTGGTCACACCCCTCACTGGCTCTTGGGCTCCCCTGGCCTGGCAAGGCCACTTGGCTTATGAACACAGCCACCTGTGCCCCGCCCGCCCCTCTGGGTCTGCCCCATGCCACTTCTCGCCACCCAGGCTTGCAGCAAAGTGCCCGGAGTCTTGGGTGTGGTCCAGCCTTTGTTTCACCAAACACCTAAACGCCAGGCCAAGGGGGCTGAATCACACCAACCCCTGGGCCAGGCTGCAGGTTCCAGCATTCACCTGCTGACCCGCTTAGGAAACACAGGGTTTTGTTCCAGCACCTTCCTGGCAACCCCACCTACTTAACACCAAGTTTCAAATGCCAGATTTGGGATAAAGGGAGGCTCTGTGAAGACTGGGCCAGCTTCAGCCTTCACCCATTCTGGAAATACTGGTGTTGGGCATGGTGAGGAAACGAATAGGACCAGACAGGTCCCTGCTGGGGTAGGGGTGAGGTCGGTGCAGGTGCAGGCACCGAAGCGAGTCACCCAAATGCAGGTAAAGGACAAACGGGTTCCAAGGAGAATGAGTAAGAGCAGGAGCAGAAATGAGGTTGGAGGGCGTCTGAGGAAGTGACTGGTAAGCTAAGCTGAACGGAGATTCGGCAGGATTGGATCACCTCGCCAGGACTGGATCACCTCGCCGGGCCTGGATCACCTCGCCGGGCCTGGATCACCTCGCCGGCACCTTCCAGGCTGAGGTTCTAAGTCAAGACGAGGGAACTTCTCCCAGAACCCAAGCAGGCCTCATCGCCGAGCTTCTGGGCTCTCCAGTGATTCACCCTGTGGCCTGGCCGCGGCCTTTCACTTCCGGGGACCAAGCTATCAGCCAGCCACCTGACAGGATAGGAGGAAACATTCAGCTGCAGCTCCCCTGACTAGACCCGACACACTGTCATCAGCAGCAGCCGGATTCCACCTGAGGAAGGGGGCACGTGTCCCCTCCGAGACCCAGCCAGCACGCCCCTGCTCCTCCAGAGCTTCAGCCTCCCTCGTTCTCCCTTTGCAGCTGAACTCGAGAGCTCAGAGTGACTCCTGTTTCTGCTGTTTCTCCCTCCAGGCCATGGCTTCTTTTTCCTAAACAATTAACAAGGCTCAAAGTAAGTCCTGTCCCTCTCCCCGTCCACCCCCTTGCCCTAGCCCAGCCGTTAAGCTGGCCACAGTTTGGGGGGCATTTCCCACGTGTTACCTCTCAAACACACATGCTTGCCAGCTGGCATCAGGCCCTCCTTCAAAGATTTATCTCCCGTATATGTACTTCTCGGGCCTGTTTTTACTGCTTCCTAGTATGGCTAGGTCTGGCTGTGTGATGGATCCTGAGACCCTCGTCTTGTTTTTCCTTTTCTTTCTTTCTTCTTTTCTTTTTTTTCGCTCTTACCTATCGGGCGTCTTCTTTACCAGGTGGGTTGGATTTCAAATCAGTCTAGTGTCTAGAAAACCTTCAACAGGGCAAGACGAGTCTGTCCTGATAATGCTGTTTTTGTTTTTCTTTGAATTGCGTCCGATCTTTAGCGTCACTGGCGTGGAGCCTGGCAGCTTCATGCTACAGTGACCTGCGCCCCTGGGCCCGGGGCTCCCCCACCCTCCCTAGCCCCTTCCATCCTACCCTGTCCTGGGGTAAAGCGGCGAGCCCCACTGCTTCTTCTGAGACCCTGTTCTCTGTCCCAGCCCGTCCCTGGCCTCTGCGGTCTCCCTCCCACGGGGGAGTAAACGGGGCTGCTCCAGTCCCAGCTGTCTTGTAGGGAGCCCTGTGGACAGGCAGCTGGCAGCGATGTGTTGTGAACCAATTCTTATCTCGACCCCTCCAGCCCTCTCTGACAGGCCGGGTTCTGCCCACCTCTTCTGTCAAAGCTTCTTCTGTCCACCCTGGTCCTATCTGTCCATTCACACTTTTTCATGGTCTTCTCTGAACCTTGATGCCCACAACAATTTCCAGGACTACTTCCGGCCTGCATGCCCCCTGTTTTTGTCCTCCCCCCACTTCTCCCTTTAGGTTCTGCTCCCCTTCTTCTCCCACCCCCATTTCTCTCTCCAGGTTCCGCTCCCCTTCCTCCCTGTGGTCTCTAGTCCCACAGCCTTCCCTTCTAGCAATCTATTTTCCAAATGCGTCTCCTCTGGCCAGGTCTGCAGAAGGCAAAGTGAAGGAGGTTGGCAATTATCTAATGAATACCCACCATGCAGACAGCCAATTAAAACGTCCTTGACACGATGAAATCCCTTCACTCTGTTCAAGCTGAACTCCAGTGAGGCCTGCCCTTCACGAAATCTGTCACACTGTCCAGACGACTGCGGTGCCAATAAGTGATGTTTGTCTCACTAGCAGGAGAGATTTCCAGCAGCCTCTCTCTGGCTGCCATCTTCCCTAATAAAGGATTTTGAAATACACCCACCCACCCACCCCCCCACACACACAAAGGCAGAAAAGATACTTTCTTAGAACGTTTAATTGTGACCTGAAATCTGTTCTCAAAATAGGAATTTCTGTGCAAAGTCCTTTTTTCACGGTAACCGAAATCTCAACATTTCATTCATAGATCCTCTTGCAAAATACAGAGCAGAATGGATGAGGCAGATTTTGTAACTCCAAAGAGGGTCCTCCCTCTTGCCTTGTTAAAAAGTATAAAGCGGGCCCTCCCTGGTGGTGCAGTGGGTTGAAGCACAGCACTAAGAAGGTAAAGCCACTTCCAAGCTAAAGCATGGTGATGACCCACATGGCGCGGCAGACCTCTCCTGACCTGCCAGCTGCTCCCCTCAGCAGTGTACTTCTCAGTCGGCCTGTTCTGCTCCCCACTCTGTCTCTGGTGAAGCCTCTCACCGCCCCTACACCTCTCGCCTGTACACCAGCTCTGTGTATATAAATAAATAAATAAATATCTTTTTTTTTTTTTTAAGTACAAAACAGAGGGATCCTCTGGTATAAAGCAGTTAATAAGGATCAGTTAGGTCTTAAGGGCTGTTTATTTATTTATTTATTTTATTTATTCATACAGAACTGGGGTACAGGCCAGAGATGCGGAGGGTGAGAGGATTCACCAGAGACAGAGCAGGGAACAGAACAGGCAGATCGATGAAGTACACTGCTGAGGGGAGCAGCGGGCGGGTCAGGAGAGGTCTGCTGCTCCATGTGGTCACCTCCAGGGCAGGCGGGAATCGAACTCATGCAGAAGTGGCTTTAGCTTCTTTGTGCTGTGCTTTAACCCGCTGCGCCACCAGGGAGGGCCTTAAGGGCTGTTTAAAACAGAAATCACATCTCAACACATTTACTTGCTGTTTGACAGTGACAATCAGAAAGTGTTTAATATTCTATTTCAATAGTTTTAGAAAGCATTTAACATGATATCATTTGTTTTTCTGAGCGGACAACTAAATGTATTATCTTAGAAAATAAATAAAAACTTCATACCTTTATGAATTTAAAAACATTTGACAATTAATATTGAACTAAATTTAAAATCTCTTTCAGAAAAGTAGTCATTTAAAATATAACATGCCAGGCCTCCCTGGTGGGGCAGGGTTTAAAGTCTCAGGACATCAAAGCCACAGCAGCACAAGTTCAATCCCCAGCCAGGGAGGTGATCCACATGGCGCGGCAGACCTCTCCTGTCTCACCCGCTGCTCCCCTCAGCAGTGTATTTCAACAGATCCGCCTGTTCTGTTTCCCACTCTCTGGTACGTTCTCTCAACCCCTGCTCCTTTGACCTACACCCCAGTTCTTATATGCATAAATAAATAAAATAAATACGAAAAAAAAAGGTACCACGTCCTCTTTGAATAAGTAGAACAAATAAAAATGTATTTGAGGGTTTTCCTGAAGAGTATGTTCAAAAACAGTGTCGTCTTCCCATTCCTGCCTTTCTGGGTTGTCAGTTCTAATAGTAGAAAGTTGCAAAAACACCCCTAAAACAAAGCAAATACTTCTCTTTCTCCTTACCACCACCCCCTTACGTGACCTATCAAGTACCTTTGTAAACAGGCACCTTAAGTTCACTGACTTGAGAGCTGCAGTTTGTACTCAGGTCCTAGCTCACCCAGTTATTAGCTGTGTGTCTTTGGCGATCCCCAAGCCTCAGTCTTCTCACCAGTCAGTGGGGAACATCATAACCACCTTTCAGGGCTGAAGTACAAAATCATTGAGTAACTTTGCTTGAAAATGAGACAGTTTCCTCAGTGGACACAATTACAAGTCACATTCCTAGCCAAATTGTGCAAGACATACAGGTGTGGGGGGTGGGGGAGATTGAAGTCCACATAACTTATGAAATCAATGAAGAAAAAATCACAAGAATGCTAAATTTTCCAGGTTAAAAAGTTTCGATGAACTTTCAAAATGCCTTCTTCATATTTCTTGCTGCAATGAACAAAGTCTACAACTTATCTGATGGCACAAATCCTCAGGATTTACAGAGGATCAGCCAGGGCTCATGCATAAGGAGACCCCTCTCTGAGCAACGCCCAGAGGAGCAAAGATGTCCCTCAGAACCCCTGGAATTGGCGACTGACAATTATTTCTGTGGTCCTTTTACTGTAATGTGAGAAATCCCTAAGAAAGGGGACACTCTTTTAGAGAATGCTCTTCAGAAATAGCCCAAGTACATTTCCATTTATTTTATTTATCCAAGAAAGGCATGCTCCACATTTTATTTTTCCAAGATTTATTTTATTTATTTATGCATATAAGAACTAGAGTATAGGACAGAAGTGTGAGGGGTGAGAGGATTTACCAGAGACAGAGTGGGGAGCAGAACAGGCAGATGGACTGAAACACACTGCTGAGGGGAGCAGCAGGCGGGTCAGGAGAGGTCTGCTGCACCACGTGGGTCACTCCCAGGCCAGGGATCAAACTCCTGCTGTAGTGACTACAGTAGCTTCACAGTGCTGAGACTTTAACCCCTTGAGCCACCAGAGCGGGCCCGACCCTACGCTTTTCTATGCATCCAAGAACGTGAACCAGGAGCCAACCAAAGAGCAGTCTGGCTGCTAACCCCACGGAGACACTCCCTCAGGGGCCCTTGTCTAGACACATGTGAGTAATCTCTAACCATCTCTGCATCTCTGTGCACTCCCTTCAGATTCAACGACTCGGGCCCATGCCCATCAAGGAAGAATGCTGGCTCAGCTTTCCACAGTGGAAGGTAGGTTCTTCCTCCCTGCGGGATTCCCTCACTGGGAAAGACTCAGAAACAGGGTAGGGAGGAGGTGGTGGACAACAGAGGCAATGACCCTGCCCTACTACAAGCCCTCCTGTTCCACACAATCCACATGCTGCCCTCTTCCTGTACCGAAACCTTCCCAGGAGCTGCTGGGAGTCATCCTCTCCCTGGCCACAATGTCTCACAGTCACTCCACTTCCAAAGGGAGGAAGGCTCAGCGACCCAGGCAGCACCCCAGTCCCTCATTTCCTGTTTGCCTGAGTCACAAAGCAGGTAGCTATATACACTCCTGTTTTACTAAGTCTCCCAGTGGGAACAGCCCCTCCCAAGGGTCTTAAAGCCTCCAAATAAAAGAACATGTTCATGAGGGAAGGAAGCAAGAAATTTGTGAAAGGGTCATCTGGCATCATTTCGTCACTCCCATCTTAGTCTCCTCAGTCCTGGGCATTTTGACTATGGCAGGGTCAAAGCGTGTGTTGGTCTTGACTTCAGAGCATAGGCTGCATCCTGCCCGATAGCACCCCAGGAGCCTCGTCTAGCTGGCCCCCCACCACTGCTCCTTAGCCAGAGAACGGGCTACACGATAAGACTACTGAATGTCATGCTTGTTTGTTTCACGCACAACAATGTCAGTGGGTATCGTAGGCATCGTAGTATCGTAGGGATGTTTCGGTACTCAATAGAGTTTTTATGGCAGAATCGACAAAAGCAAACACATTCAAGATAAGAATTTATTTCAATGAGTGCAAACAGGCCAGAGATGGGGGGTGGGGGATGTGAGGAATCACCAGAGACAAAGTGGGGAGCAGAACAGGCAGATGGACTGAAACACACTGCTGAGGGGAGCAGCGGGTGAGACAGGAGAGATCTGCCGCGCCATGTGGGTCAGCTCCCCAGCTAAGGATTAGGGGTGAACTTGTGCAGAAGTGGCTGCCAGTATTTATGCATTCAGAACTGGGGTACAGCCAGAGGTGCAGGGGCAGCGAGAGCAGAAACAGAGTGGGCAACAGAAAAGCCAGATCGACAAGGTACACTGCTGAGGGAGCAGCGGGTGAGCAGGAGAGGTCTGCTGCGCCATGTGGGTCACCTCGGGTGCCGGAATCGAACTCACACTGAAGCCACCATGTCTTGGCTTCGCAGTGCAGCGCTTCAACCTGCTGCGCCACCAGGGAGGGCCCAACCTCCAGATTTATTTTTTTATTTTACGAAAGTTTATTTTTACATCAATTTGTACATTTTTTTCCCATCTCAATTGTAATCCCCCGGGTTTCCCATCACCAAATCACCCGTGTGCCACCACCATAATCCCGCGCATTTCCCTCCCCCCCCCCCCCCCGTTTTTGATCCCATTCCCCACTCCACCCCCACAAAATGTCTCAACCTCCAGATTTTTTTAAGGGGAATTGTTTGATACGGCAGTCACTTACATTTATATGATTCCCCTTTAATTGTCTATAACTGTTAGGTGGTCAACTGGGCAAAAAAAAAAAATCATTAATAATCCAATTGGTATTTATTCCACAGGACACTGGGTTGTGGATCCAGCACAAGTGTAGCTCCAGAGCCACAATCCATTGTGAAAGCATGACAAGGTGCTGACAGCCGCAACTGGACAGAACAACAAAACAAAGCAGGATAGCGCTGCAATACCCTGCACCTGTCACCCAGAGGAGCCCCTTTGCAGAAAGAGGGGGGCTGTGCTGTGAGTGTGAGGGAGGGTCCCAGGGGTGAAGGCTGAGCCCAGGGTGCAGGGGGAGGGTCCATTGCACTGTCTGGGCGGCAGTGGGAAAAGAAAGGAGGGAGGCAGGAGGCAGGTCTGAAGGTCACGCTGGTGCCCGGGACAGAAGTGGTCACGGGAACAAGACCACACTCCCAGGCTCCTAACATTACCGGGAGACCCCACTTCCTTAATATCTCATAAATCACGGGATCTCTCAGGTAAATAAACCCTTTTAACGGCCCTCTTGCGGAGATCACTAATCCGGTGTGTTTTCCCCAGACAGTTTCCTAGTCTCATCACTGATAGGAGAGGTGGAAAACCTAAATTACGCTCTCTAACGATAAACAGATGAAATGTTGTCAGTTGAAAACCTGACAATTTGCGGCACTTTTTTTCCCAGTTCGCAGCTCTGCCCCAGGAAACACCCCAGCCTGACAGTTTACTCCTAACTGCTACGGCAGGGTCCTCCCCACACCCTTTCCCCTTTGCAGTGTGTGCCCACGTGAACCCCGTGGGTGCATGCCCGGGGGTGTGGCTACTACTCATGCCCTGAGTAACCCAGCCCCTCCCCCCCACACCATCACTGCAGCTGTCACACAATCTTCCATATTAACACTTGCTCACCCTTTGAGAAAAAACGTAGGGGCCCTCCCTGGTGACGCAGCGGGTTAAAGCACAGCACTGCAAGCTAGTCGTAGCTGCTTCAGTGCGAGTTCGATCCCCTGCCCTGGAGGTCACCCATGTGGCGCTGCAGACCTCTCCTGACCTGCGCGCTGCTCCCCTCAGCAGTGGACTTAGTCAGCCTGTTCTGCTCCCCACTCTGTCTCTGGTGAATCCTCTCACGGCCCCTCCATCTCTGGCCTGCTCTGTGTGCATAAATAAATCTTTTTTAAAAAAGGAAGAAAGAAAAAAACGTAGGGGTAAAGATACCCAACCCTTTGTTCTCTAGTTCCAGGAGCTCCTGGCTGAAATCCTTTGCCCTGGGTGTTAAAGTTCCCACTATTTCTGCTCAGCCTAAGAAGAGCCAGACTCCCACTCAAACCAGCCATGCAGGGTGAGTTTTACATGCAAGAGCTTATGTCCCCTTTGAAGTGTATTGGTGGGGCTAAGCTTGTATGCTCCCTCCACTGATGCTTAAAATGTAATCATTAGCAGTTCACTCACCTGTGCTTAGTTTGTCATTTTGCAGATAGCTTTTAATTTATTTTTTCTTCAGCAGCCAAGAGCACCCTGCCCGGATCTGCCCCCCACCCCCACCACCCAGTCCCTACCCCTCCTGGGAAGCCTGGAAACACTCAAGGTCCCTCTGGCTGGTCTCTTCTGCTAACTGGAGCTGCCTGGGAAGCAGGTGAGAGAACAGAGGAAAGTGCACGGTCGGCACCATAAAGCTCAGAGCCTGGCCAGCTGGGGCTCTTCCCAGAAGCCTCAGCTTCTCATGTGCAAGGTGGAGTTTATAATCCCCGCTGCTGATACAGGCAGCCTGAGAACTGCCCCACGCCCACCCCACCCTCTTCACAGCCTGCTTTCTTTTGCAAATATGATTTTAGCATTTAAAATATATATATATATAAAATATATATATATATAATATATATAATCACCCGGGATTACAATTGAGATGGGAAAAAAAATGTACAAAATGATGTAAAAGTAAGCTGTTGTAAAATAAATGAAATAAATAAAATTTAAAATATATATAATCATTTACTTTTACATAATTCTGTGCCCTTTTCCATCTCAGTTGTAATCCGGGTGGGCTTCCCATCACCAAATCACCCTGTGCCATCACCAGAGTCCAGTGCACTCCCTCTCCCACCACCCCATTTTTTATCCCATTCCCCACTCCACCCCCATAAAATATCTCTGGTATATAGTTGTTTGTTATTATTATTTTCTCCCCTGTTCCTATTTTCTCCCCTGGTGGTCCTTTCCTGCTATGAGTGAAACCATCGGTATTTTTCCTTTTCTTTCTGGCTTATCTCACTAAGCATGATCCCTTCCACTTCCATCCATGTTGCTGCAAAAGGCATGCGTTTACCTTTTTTGGTTGCTGTGTAATATTCCATTGCATATATGTACCACATCTTTTTAATCCAGTCATCTGCTTTTGGGCACTTGGGCTGTTTCCATGTCTTTCCAATTATAAATAAAGCAGCAGTAAACATGGGGGTGCAGGTGTCTTTTCGAATCAGTGTTTTGTGTCTTTTGGGTAGATACCTAGGAGTGGGATTGCTGCGTCATATAGAAGCTTCATTTTTAGCAGTTTGAGAACTTCAAATACTTTTAACCCCAACCCAGCCTAAGAAATATATTTTTACCATGAATGCAGCATGAGCTCATGTAGCAAAAATAAAGGTTTAACTTGTGACTTTATAACTGTACAAAGGACACTCACCAGAGCCCTGTAGCTGCAATGTCTATTAGAGCTTATTTCATTTTCTAAAATATTTGGCCGGGGGCCTCCCTGGTGGCACAGTGAGTTAAAGTGCAACACAATGAAGCTATCAGCAGCCACTGCAGCACGAGTTTGATCCCCGGCCAGGGAGCTGACCCACATGGCACAGGCCACCTGTTTCGCCTGCTGTTCCGCACGGCAGTGTGCTTTGTCAGTCGGTCTGTTCTGCCCCCCACTCTGTCTCTGGTGATTCCTCTCACCCCTGCATCTCTGGCCTGCACCCCAGCTCTTGTATTAATTAATTAATTAATTTTTAAAATCCTAGCAAATGCTTTTAGCTCCTCAAGTGTGCCCTGGTGTCTCTTGCTTTTGGCCCTTGCCCCATGCTGGCAACATCCTTAAATTCTCGTCTCACCATCTCAGCTAGATAATTCTTGAGGCCCAACTTACTCCCCTCCTATTGCCTTTACTAACCTCCCAGAGGAGGGCAGACGCTCCTTCTCTCAGATTCCGAGCTCATCATGGAGCTTGTCAACGCGCGTGTCACTCTGTACCCCAATTGCCCGAGCTTGGCTGCACCCTTGATTCGACTGCAGAGCCACTGGGGGCCAGGAGCATGTCTGACGTGTCCGCCTGGTTCACCATGATATCCTCAGCCCCTGGCATGATGCCAGCACGCAGCATACAGCACGTGGAATAAATACATGGATTCTGGAAGACACAAAAGGAAAGAGTAGCTGCCAGCAGAGAAGGAGGAGGGAGGGAATGTGAAAATAAAAGGGAAATGAATGGATAGACTCCTTTCTGGAATCCAGGCGCGATAGAAGTCTGGGCCTCGAAAGTCCGTGAGTAAAGAAGGGAAGGACAGATGGTGCTCTACGGGTGTGAGGGAGCTTTCTGAGAGCTTGATTTAGAATGGCAAGCTTCAGGGTCCTGTGACATGTCTGAGTAGAAATGACAAGTAGGAAGATGGTGGAGAAAAAGGCAACTGAAGTTAGATCAGAAGAGAGGGAAGTGAGAGCAAGCAGGCGGTGTGGCAGGGACAGATGTGTGTGTGAGAGAGAGAGAGAGAAAGGGGGGATGAGAGATGGAGGTAGGGGGATTTGCAGGACTGAGGTGAGGGTAATAAGTTTTTAGGGTGTAGAGGTCTTGGTGTTTTGTGTGTGTGTGTGTGTTTGTGTTTTAAGATTTACTTATTTATGCACACAAGAACTGGGGTACAGGCCAGAGGTGCCAGGGTAAGAGGCTTCACCAGAGACAGAGTGGGGAGCAGAACAGGCAGATGGACTGAAATCCACTGCTGAGGGGAGCAGTGGGTGGGACAGGAGAGGGCTGCTGCACCCTGTGGGTCACCTCCCTGGCCGGGGATCGAACTCTTGCTACAGTGGCAGTGACAGCTTCATAGTGCTGCGCTTTAACACACTGCACCACCAGGGAAGGCCCCGAGGTCCTGGTGATTGATGGGACAATAAGAAGACTGTGGCCGGAGAATGATGACTGGGGACAATCAGGACAAGAGATGACTATTGGAGGAGCCCCCAGCTGGGTGGTGGGGCTGGGCATGGCGCACAAATGAGGGACCCCCCTGGTTTCCTCTAAGCAAGACGAGGAAGAAAGAATGGATGAAAGCGCAGATCTCACAGGCGCGGGGGGAAGCCAAGGAACACAGGACTGATGAGTCTTTTCTTGAGACACTGAAGGTTATCCCAGGGAAGAGTCTGAGAGTCTGGGAGTCGGTCCTGGCCCCCTCATAACAGGTCTTCAGGCTGTGGGCTATTCTCAGATTCAGCCTCCCCAGGCCCCAGGGTGCTTTGAAAACTCCCCATTTATCCTGGTCACTCAACCACTTGCTTAGAGAATACGTTCCCTTCTCATAAAAGCATCTCCTTGCCCACAGTACTCAGCCCAGCTAAGCTGCCTAAACCTGCAGGGGATTACCTTCTTGTTGAAGCTGAGCGAGCCCAAGGGGAGAATAAAAAAGAGCCACAGAGGGAAAAGAAAAGGGCCTCAGAAGTTGGCCGGTCCACAGTTTCAGTGGCGTCCCTTGCTATTCAGAGACGGTTTAACTCTCGCACTCAGGCATCAGCCTTGAACACGAGAAAGAGACCCGTGAATGGTGGGCTGGTTGTGTCTCTCCAGGGAAGAGCTGCGCCTCGGCATAGCTCTGCTTTGACTGTATTTGCTAAGTTACTCACTTTCCAGCTAACATTTACCAAGCATGTGGTCTTCGCTGTGTTAAAGAAACTGTGGAGATGAGGAGGAGCTGAGCCACTCCTGACCAAGCTCTGGGGAAACAGGCTGTGAACTGAGATGCCACTGAAACTTTCTCAGTCACTGCCTAAAAAAAATGAGCAGCGGGCTCCCTGGTGGCGCAAGGGGTTAGTCTAGCACTAGGAAGCTGATTGCAGCCACTGCAGCCCAGGTTCAATCCCCGGCCAGGGAGCTGACCCACATGGCACAGCAGACCTCCCCTGTCTCCCCGCTGCTCCCCTCAGCAGTGTGTTTCAGTCCATCTGCCTGTTCTGCTCCCCACTCTGTCTCTGGTGAATCCTCTCACTCCCGTACCTCTGGCCTACACCCCAGTTTCTGTGTGCATAAGCAAATAAATCTTAAAAACAATAAATCAATTAAAAAAACAAACAGGTGCAATTAATGTTAATCTTTTCTAAATGAACCCAAAATCTGATCAATACTGATACTACAATGTTACCATAAAATCAACTAAATGTTTATAGATACATATGATCAATATTTAATATAACACATGATAAGTATCCAGAAATGAGAACAGCCTTTCACAGCAGGGCTCTGAGTCTGCATCACAGCGACAGCATGGGGGTGGGGGTGGGGGTGGGGGGTGCCTGGCGGGCTGTGTGTGCTGCGGACCAGGCTGAAGGCCGAGCTCTCTGCGTGTTCCAGCTGGTCCCGCAGGCAGGAGACAGAGCCGTCCCCTCCAGCGCCCAATCTCAACAACCACTGAACCAAACTTCCTCCAAAGAGCACAGAGGCAAAGATACTTACTGTCTTTGTCCTTGGGACCCGCAAAGTCACCACAAAGTGGCCAGGCTGTTTATTGGCGCCTTGAAGTTCAGTTGGTGGCCTCGCAGCTGTGACATGTTTTCAGGTGTCTCTGGGCTCGCTGGCGCCCCTGACTTTGCCGCGCTGTGAGACACAGCCCCACAGTGGACTGCTGGGGCTTCCTCTTACTTCCTTTTTCTGCCCAGCATCCTTTCTTTTGGGGAACTGGCCCTGCGCACTAGCCCCCCTTCACCTCACTTCAGTGGGACTGACAATCTCAGGAGTCCCCCCCACTCCTACGCTGCTTGGTGACAGCCCAAGACAATCCACTGCTCAGTGTGTCCTTGGAATTTGAATACGGAGCAGAAACTGAGCTGGAGCAACTGGACCCGGAGTCTAACAAGAGACCGAGTGCCCAGGTGCCCAGGTCATCGCTCCATCTTGGCATGATCCCCACCCCCATCAGCCCCTCCCATCCCCCAACCTTTCCTCACCTCAGGTTTACAACGATCTATTTCTGGGACCTATAATCAAGACTCCTGATATTAAATTTTATCCTTAGTTTTTCAAAAAGGAAAAACAGGGCCCTCCCTGGTGGCACAGCGGGTTGAGTCTCAGCACTAGGATGCAGCTACCGAGTTCAATCCCCGGCCAGAGAGGTGACCCCCATGGCAGTGCGGTCCTGTCGCCCCACTGCTCCCCTCAGAATGCATTTCAATCAATCTGACTGTTGTGCTCCCCACTCTGTCTCCGGGGAATCCTCTCACCCCCTGCACCTCTGGCCTGTACCCTAGTTCTGTATGCACAAGTAAATAAATCTTTAAAGAAAAAAACGAAGTTTAAGATGCAAACCCTTGCTTACCCCTGTGTCACGGACATGCATAAATGTGTATGGATATACATTTTCCTGTTTCGGTGATGCTAAAGACAAGCTCTTTAAGGTTCTCAACTAGGCTTGTTTCATTTCGATCTTAGAAACAGAGTCACGGCAGTTTCCTGTGTCTCACAATACTTCAGATCAGTGTGTGTCCAGGTGAAACCACACCACCTGCCATCTCCGGCCTCAGCAGCCAAGTGGCCAGGGGGATCTTGGAATGAAGCAACTGCTTTGGCTTCTGGCCTTGCGTGAGAGACTGCCTCAGGCCCCTGAACCCACAGCCTTGTGGCCTGGTGTCTCTGCTCTTTCCCTTCTATGGAGGGACTGGATCGTCAATATTTTATTCGCCCAGCTTCAGCAAAAACAAATGGATAACGAGGCCAGGAACACAGCATAGAGATACTAGAGATACCATACGAATAGTCTCTGTGTGATGGAATCACGAGGGAGTCATGAATGTGTTTTCCTTCTGAGGTAATACATGTTCTTGGCTGAAGTGTCATGTTTGAGAGTATGAAGGATTACACAAATTAAAATTCTGTTTATTTAACCTGCTCCCCAAATTTACACAGAATATTTGGAAAGAACAGAAGAAAGTTGATGTGTCAATAATCAGTACTTTAACACTTTATAGAAAAATGTATCTATAGAATATTCGGTCTCTGATATTTGGGCCAGTGACATACAACCAAAAAGAGAGGCCAGAATTATTCTGCCACACAGCAGCTGTCAGCTTAGCAGACACGGACTTCTTGACTTTGCAACTGGCTTTCACACAGAAAACCAAAAAGCGTTTCTTCCTTCAATGAGAAGGAAGATGATTGGAAGTTTGATAGCAAATTGGGAGCCAGAAGAACTGACTTTTTCCAGTTTCCTGTGCTGTCATCAGCCATGAGCCTGGGTGATGGCACCAGGCACCAGGCCACTTCATGCCCAACCAGAAATAGCAGCAATGCCTGGACTTGGGCTGGGCCACCTGCTCCAGCAGAAGTAGCCAGGACGGGCCTGGAATCAGACTCCCTGCCTGAGTGCAGGATCTCCCTCCCCACTCCCCTCTCTGACCTCAGTCTCCAGCATGATTATTACATAAAGGCAACATCACTAGGGCCCCAGCACGGCCTTCACACATAACAAGTGTTATTGTTTCCTGTTTATTTATTTGTTTTTTTGGTTAAAACTTGAAATGTGGGGCTCTCCCTGGTGGTGCAGCGGGTTAAAGCACAGCACTGAGAATCTAAAGCCGCTTCAGCATGAGTTCGATTCCTGCCTGCCCCGGAGGTGACCACATGGCACGGCAGACCTCTCCTGACCCACCCACGGCTCCCCTCAGCAGTGTACTGTGTCAATCTGCCTGTTCTGCTCCCCACTCTGTCTCTGGTGAAGCCTCTCACTGCCCCTGAGCCTCTGGCCTGTACCCCAGTTCTGTATGCACAAAATAAATAAATCTTAAAAAAAAAACTTGAAATGTACATATATTACTTTACCCACCTTGATATAAAAGTATGACAGAAAAAAATCACAAAAGGCAAGTGAAAATAGAATGTTAAATCAGGGAGAGGTGGGGAATAGAATTCAGTGCTTGCAGAATTCTTGCCTCAGCAGCCCACTCCCAGAGAAAGAATGAGCCCTAGTGAGCCTAGGAGAGCCAGGCAGGCGACCTGGTGTGGACACAGAAAACGTATGTGGACACAGGAAACGTAGGCAAGTCATTTTGTTGCAAAAAAGACACCACTTGCTGCTACAAATTGAGAGGCTGTTGGATAATGGGAGGTGGGGGGGGGGGAAGCTTCCAGGCAATAGGAGAACATTCTCCAAAAAAAATGGGTGGCTTAGAAAACCCCTTTCACTCCACAGATTCATACCAAAGGTATTTGCATCAGAGAACACTCTAGCATTTCTACAATAGCAATTAGACACAGGAACAGCGAGAAATAGAGAAATAAATGATGGAGGCAGGAAATCCATAAACAATCATGTCTGCAATTAATACCATTACTGAGAAGTGACCATGCTGGCTTTGTGGCCAGCACAAAACAGAGGCCAGAAGGACCCCATGAACTGGGGCAAGCAAATTACATGGCCAGAAACTAGCCCTGGTCACCTCGGGTTAAGGATTTAATGAACATCCCAGTGAGGAGGTAACCTTAGCTCTACTCTGTTTTTTGACTCTTTATTATTTCCATTCGAATTGTTTTCCCTAAAAAAAAAAAACAGTAAGCCTGATTAATTTTGGAGCAGTGATTCCATACATCCTTCTGCTGACTTTCTAATGTTCAAATTATATGAATAGTTAAGGAGATGGCTGGGTTCCTCACTGTGCTGGGCTAAACATCCTCTTAGCAGGTGACTGTTTGTTGACTAGAAAGGAACAGAATCAGCGGGGGATGTGGCGATGACCCTGTGTCCAGAGTGAGCAGACATGAGTTCTGCCCACATAGAATAGCACCCTGGGGGTTTCCCCATTCAGGTGTACAGCTTCTTCCACCAGCAGTCAACTGAGGTAGAAAAAGGACAGAGGGAGGGAAGGAGAAAAAGAAGGGGACACACCTTGGCCCCCTTCCAGCCAGCCACCTGTCATCCAGATGATTCTGCTCCCTTCTCCTTCCCGCTCTCCGTCCCTCCACCTCCCCCATTAAATGCTTGGTGGTCTTTTGCTAAAGGTGCATCAGGGATCTTAGGTTCAAGGTACCTATTTCATTAGGTAGTAGTGGCGTTTAAGGAGACATTGATTCTACCTACTAGAATGAGAAAAAGACAGGGCATCTTGGAGTAATCACGTCCTATTGGGGATGAATTCTCTGCAGTTCTGCTTAAAGATCACAAGGAATTTTTAGTGTATGGACTGAAAATTCACATGGTGAAGAAAAGCCCTATCCCTTTCACATGGTGAAGCCCTATCCCTTTAAGGACACAATAAAGTTAAATAAATGCAGCGATAAGGGTGAGACCCTAATTCAGTAAGCCTGGAGTCTTTTTGGAAGAGGAAGAGGGCCTCCCCAGTGGCATAAGTGGTTAAAGCACAGCACAATGAAGCTCTCCACAGCCACTGCAGCTCAAGTTCCATCCCCAGCCAGGGAGCGACCCCCATGGCTCGGCAGACCTCTCCTGAACCACCTGCTGCTCCCCTCAGCAGTGCACTTCAGTCCATCTGCCTGTTCTGCTCCCCACTCTGTCTCTGGTGAATCCTCTCACTGCCCCTGCACCTCTGGCCTGTACCCCAGTT